>NC_051179.1:124847805-125061327 GCF_013339695.2 Rhipicephalus sanguineus | reverse complement strand
ACTTTTTAACAGCGAAGCCCTTTCATATCGTTGCTTGTGAGTCGATCGCAGAAAACTATCATCCTCATAACGGGTAAGTGCCCCTATGCGGCTACCTGAGAACGTGTACAGAGAGAGAAAGAAAGATATCAAGGAAGAGAAAGAAAAATTTTTGCCGAAAATAAATTCTTCACTGGGCGGTATTCGAACCCGCATACCCTCCAACCGAAGGCGAGCGTCCTAACCACTCAACTATCCAGGCACGCGAGCAGAGCATAGCATAGCCTTGTATAATACAGTGTAGCAAGGGGGTGGGAAAGAGACGTGAGCGTGAGGAGGAAGGATGTGATCATGAGGGGGAGGGATAGGAGGAGTGGAGAGAGTAATGCGTAGAACAGAAAGAATGAGAAAGAGAGAAAAAGAAATGCAGAAGGAATAACAGTGACAGACAGACAACATCAACGAATGAGATAGAAAAAAACCACAGGCCTGCGCTGAAACCGCAGCACAGTCACAGCGAAAGCTGGAAGAGCGGCGTTTCTAGAGCCCGTTAAGCTCTCTTGGGGCTACAAGACAAGTACACTAGAAAGGTACCCACTACGCCATAAATCCCAATTTTTGTGAAGTTGGGAAGCACATACTAAGCCATTATTCGTCATTCTGCGGAGAAGCCAGGCACCAGCTACACGTCTGTAAGGAATTATGTGCACTTTGTTGACGCGACGACTGATGACGATGAGGAATTATGGCTCAGCCCCTTGTAATGGGTTGCAATTTTTAAACGGCCCACCAGTTATGTAATTCGCATTGGGTGACACCCGGTCGCTATTTCGCCTCTCCCGTCATGATGTATAACAAACGTTTACGTGGGAGAGAGACGGAAGGGGGGGGGGCGAAGAACTTAACTGAGACCCCGAGGAAATGGATCATGCGCTTATGGGCTTCCTTGGCAACCAATACAAGTGCACTTGCGAGGAACCCACTACGCTATAAATCGTAATTTTTGAGAAGTATGGCAGCAGGCACTGTGCCATTTTTCTTCCTTCTACGGAGAGCGTTGGTACCTGCTAAACGCATGTAAGGCATTATGCGTACTTTGTTGATGCTGTGCCTGATGACGATGAAGAATTATGGCAGAGCCCTTTGTAATGGGTTGGAAGCATTCAACAACGTACTCGTTGACTCGTTGCGCAATTCGCATTGTGTGACGCCTGGTTACAGAATTCGCGTTCTGCGACGCTTGGTGCTTATTTTACTCTTCTACCACGCTATATTGCGCATGCTAATGTGGTTCCTTCCCGGCATGAAGCCTGTATAGGAGGACCCTTTTGTAAAGCAGTTTCAAGCACCGGCATGGCTCAGAGGTTGAATACTGGGCTCGCACGCAGAGGGCCCAGGTTCGAACCTCGTTCCATCCTGGATTTCTTTTCTTATTTCGAGCGATACTGGTTACGGACACCGGCGGCGGCGGCGGCAGCGGCGGCGGCGGACAACTACGGCGCCAAAAACGGCCGGTGAAATTATCTCATACCAGCTTTCGCTGTAAAAGTAGATAGAGGAAAAGAAGATAGAAAGAGAGAGGAAGCAAACATCGCGTCGTGTAGCGATCAGATACTGCACCCCCTGGCCAAACTGCGCATGCGCAGTAGCTAATCCATGCCTACCGATGGAGACACCGCGCACAACGTCTGCTCTAAAGTGCATAGGCTGGCTACGTACTCCCGAATAGGAAGCCGCTCATCTCGGAGCTAGACGTGCCAGTCGACACGGAGTTCGAGCGGCGACGGGTCCGCGCTTCTCTGCGCCAAGCTTCGCATGACTTAGTCGAAATTGCCCGCATTTTTTTGTCTTGTAAATAGCGTTTAAGTTGCGCCAAAGTATTTCCGCCTCGAGATAGGGACGATAGGGTACATGTGGGAAAATGGCTGAAGCGAGATTGCCATATAATTTTTATGAAAAATATGTATGGTCTAAAAAACACTGCACGACAATGCCAGCTATTAAAAACACACGTTAGCGAAAATAGCTGAATGTAATTGGATGAAAATTATTTACGCAGATTATATTTGGGTGGGACCACAGGAGTAGTTTTGCCATTCTCTTGAGTGGGGCGTATGCGTGCATGTAATTGGTTATCTTACAGTGGCACAGAAAGAAGCGCAAGTGCGCACTGTAACTTTCTCTCAAATGAGGACACATCACCCACACTTCACTACGGCAGAGAGGTGCAGCAGGTGGCGTCGCCCAGGGGCAGGAGAGGAGTAGTAATGGGGGGATAAGCTGAAAGCCTAAGTAGCGGTGTACTGAGGGCATGGTTTCAGAATAATGCTGAAGCGGACGCTTAAGGTGTCTTTGTAAGCAAACTTCGATCTTTTAATCCAGAAGAATGCGTCATGTCTAGAATAATCATTAATAGAGGTAAGACATGCAGATTTTGACACTACAGGAAAGAACCACACAAATAAACGGCATTGGTGTTGTCCGACTCCTTCCTTTTGTGTACCTCTCTGCACACGTTGCCTTTTCTTGATTGCGAATTCGTACATCCTGGCTCAATAATCTCTCGTTGGAAGCTTTATGTCTAGAGTGAACTCAGCCGGCAAAAGGCGACGCGAAGGCTTTGTGCTCGGGTGGCGGGCAGAGAAGATGTTGAGCTTCGCCCCCTGTCGGTAGATGGTAGTAGGCGTGCGCAACAGCCTCCGCTCCCCCACCCCTCCCCCTGCCCTTCATAATTTATGGATTGTTATGTCGGCTGGGCCTGGGGGTCGGAGGGACGCACCACGTGGCTAAAGACCAACGCAGACGAAAACGAACACTTATTAAAGCATGTCTATATGACTGTTGTGGTGCCACCTATCTACATATTTACAATGCAAGTATTTACGGCTAGTTTACAATGTAAGTATTCACTCCACGTTTCGCTCGCGGCTGAGTTCTCACGCGCGCCCATAAAATCTGTTGCCGTATGCTTATCGCGGCAATGAACCACTGCGTGCGACAGCTTACGCGCCGAGATGAGCATACGGTAACGAATACGGCAACGAAACCAGTCATACGGCAACGAAACCAGCATACGGCAACGAAACCAGTCGAGGTCAAGCGGCGGAGCGTTCCAGTCAACCGTGCTGATGGCGGCTGTACACGGCGTCCTCGGCCTAATGCTCAATGCGGACAACGCCGAAACTGCGCGAAAACGTCACCGCTTACCTGGCAGCCACCACGAACCGATGCGCCCAGATTTCTGAACCGTCGGGAGCCCTGAAGACGACGTCACAGAAATCGCGGTTCTTCCGCTGTTCCCGCAGTGCCGGCATGGACCTCGCCGCAGCTCCCGGCGCGAAGTCGCGCCGCTCGCCCGTGTCTTTGAAGAGGTTCTCCGCCTCTGACCAAATCGTGATGATGTCCGCATTACCGGGCTCGCCAGCTGCAGGGCCGTCGGCGGCGTCCATGGCTACGGCGGCGGCGCACATCACTTGGTTGCCAGGAGGGATATGTGGTTAGGGCAGGGCGACGGTCAAGCAGATGGAAAAGGGCGAGCGCCGCCTCAGCCAGACCGCACACCTTCGCACCCACCGATGGATCGAACGTCCGAGCAAGCGACTCAACCGACTGCCCGGGAATGGTCGCTTTGATGATGATGACGCTGATGCTCCTGGGATTATTGGCACCTACCCACTCAGAGGGATAGGCTGCTATAGTAGATGTAGATCCTATACTGCTGGCTCACACCCACTCAGGGGGATTGGCCAAGAATCGGGTCCATTTACACGCACCGCGTGGCAGGTTTCTTTTAGGGGCGAAGCTCCTAAAGCCGTGGGTCTGTCCCTCCTAGCTCGTACGTGACCGCCTATGCCGCGCGTACGTGCCAGTGGTGATGGCAACGAAGCAGCGCGAGTGTTCTTGGCCCAGCGCAGGGACGAAGAAGACGTTGCAGTTCTTTCTGTGATCGATAAAGCGTCTTTTGTACTGCGTAGCCTATCAGAAGTTCGGTTTCTTTGGGTCCCCGGGCATGCTGGAATTGCACTAAATGAAACCGCTGACTCGCTCGCTTCGGCATCGTTAAATTTCCCGGTGGTACTAGTAGCTCCACAGTTTTCTTTTATTACTGCTGAACGATTCAAGCGCCTATTAATCTTAAAAATCAACGAAACATCGCTCCTACAATCTGAACAATTTCGGCACTTGCAATTCACATGGAACACCGCCAACTGCCTTTCCCGTCAATATGAGGTGACCCTAACAAGCTTTCGCTGTAGAGTTCCTCGGTTAAATTATTATCTCCACATATCAGGATTTTCGTTAACTAACCTATGTGCAGTTTGTAATGAACCGGAAACAATAGATCACTTTCTTCTCACATGCCGCCGTTTCGCCTCACTGCGCCGAATAATTCTTGAGAGACCGATTGGCATGCTCGGATTGGCAGTTGATACATCCACCCTTTTATCGTTTGGAGCCAGTCAGTTGGGTGCGGGCCGCAGTGTTATTCTGTCAACGCTACATAAATTCATTCAGGCAACCGGAAGGATACGCTGCTAGTGGTACCGCCAGTTACATCCAATTCTTTGACCCCCTTCTTTATTTTTGCTCAATTGTTTTTATATTATGGTTTATCGAAAGCTTCTGCCCCTTTCACTTTTTTTTAAGGAATTTATTATAGTTCTTATCTAATTTCTCTCTTTTTTAATTTTTTTTTATTTTTTAGCAAGCGTTGTGTTAACCATTTACATTATAAAGTACAGTGTGGCCAATCCCCCTTGTGGGTATGAGCCAAGATCTAGGCGACAAGACAAGACAAGTCTTTGTTTGTCGTGCTCCGTGTCCTCGTCGATCCCACGTCGTTACACTGGTGGAGGTGCGGGGTTAGCTTCATGCTTGGCACTCCATCGCGGAGCCGACAATCGAGCCCGGAATCGCCACCACGCGTCGAAACACCGGTCTACCGATTCAGTCGCCGTCTGCTAGTCGCCGTCATGACCGTGTACCTCGCACCCAACCTGTCTATCGGGGACGTCAAGTCGTTTATAGACGCTGCGTTACGTGACTACGACAACAAGTACAATAACCGTCCGTTTGTGCTGGTTGGGGACTTCAACGTGGACCTCATTGCCAATGACTGGATCGTGCAGCACATTCTTTCCAAATACGCACTCAGATGTATCCATATGCAACCTACCACGACCGAGGGACGTGCTTAAACTAAGTGTTTGCAAACTTCCCACTTCAGCCAGTACAAGAACTTCTCTCGCTTCATTTCACGGACCATAAAGCCGTCATAATGAAGGGACCTCGCAATCCAGCCGCCATGACAACGACGAAATGAAAAGAACAAACGAAGAAACGAAACAACAAACGAACAAGAACGAAATAAAAGTTGATTTTGTATAATATACGCACAGTCTTACGTCTTTCTAATAATGTAATGGGCGAACTTTCACGGGAGGGTTACGGTTTTACCGATGATCTCCCCCTCTCGAGCTTCGCCCACTTATTTTTTTAGTTCGCGCTCGGACTTTGTGTACCTGTGCGTTCTCTTCGAGTGTCCTTCCTTGTGTTTGAGCAGCACGCTGTAAGTGTCGAGCTGTGAGCGTTGATAGTTCGCGGTTGTCCTGTGTGTGTTCCTTTGCGCTCGACCGGCGCGCTGCAATTATCGAGCTGCTTGCCTTCTTCTTGTGACATTCTAATTTGTTGCTCTCGCATTCATTGCTTCGCCGTTGCGGCGAAACTGTGAGTTCCTTTTGCTTTTTTCGGCTCGGCTCAAGGCGAAGGAAAAATTACCGCAATGACCGAACTCCGGCCTCGGTCTTCTGCAGGGAACGTAATCCTCTTAGCTTATAGTGTAATGTATGGGGCAGCGCTAGAACGAATACAAGGACGAGAAAAGACAGAACGTGCGCGGTACTCACAACTGAAATTCTATTGAAAAAAACGCCACCTATATATCCAGCATAGTCCAAATCATTGTCATCAAAGGTGCCACGTGAACCACGTCAAGGCGATATCAGCAGGAAGACAGCCTCGTGGAAATAATACACAGCATAAAAACATACAATAAGATAAACATTACGAAGTGGCACTATAATCTGAACGTGTGCCTGAGATAATCTAATTCTTTAGATGACAAATCTATGGATGCTTGGCTGATGCATTTTTCTTGACAGTGTCTTGACAGTGACAGTGTCAATAAACTGTGGATTACATCCACATGAACGGCAGTGGTTGACTAGATGATACGAAGTGGCATTAGATGAGGTGTGCGAGCGTAGGTGTTCTTGCAGTCTAATGTTGATGCACCTCCCGCTTTGTCCAACATAAGCTTTACCGTACGACAAGGGAATCATATATACTGAACCTATCTTGCAGGGTATGAAGCTGTGGACATGTTTAGTATTACATCCAGCTTTAACAGAAGAGCCTGCTTTTTTTATGGTAGGGGGACAAATCCTTCCAATCTTCTGGGAGGCGGAAAAGACCAAATGGACATTGTACCGGTTAGAAACATTTTTTAGACCATTAGAAAAGCGATGCAGATACGGCACAACAGAGAAGTTGCTGGCGCGGCTTTTGCGCTCATCACAGGCTTCCGCGTTGTCTTTCTTGACCCATTTAATGAGCTTATTACATGCAGCAGTGACCGCAGCGTTGACATAACCAGCTGTCTTCAGCCTAAGGAGCTGGCTATTGAAGCTATCTTGAACGTGATGCTGGCATGACTTTTTGAGTGAAGACCACAAGGTAGAAAAAATAATGCCGTTTTTGATGAGTTTAGAGTGGGCTGAATTACCATGCCCCCCCCCCCCCCCCCAACAACGGTTTTCTAGATCTCGGTTGGTATTAACAACAGACATGCTGTGAAGTGAACAGCAGGCGTAAATCAAGATACTGCAGCTGCTGCTGCTCCATGAACTCAGTGGGGAACCGTAGGCCATACCCACATTCTTGAAAACATTTTATAATCCTGTCAAACATCTGACTGTAATCATGGTCGTTATCAAAGATCATCAAGTAAGACCAACTTTGGGCTGTCCAGCAGGCCCGCGAGGCGGCGGTGAGGCAAGGCCTCGACGTCCCCACGTGGGAGACCTAAAGCCCAGTCGGCGAAAGCTCTGCCGGACCATCAATAAAGTTGTTACCAACCAAATAAATCATCCACATACCTACAGACATGGCGAATACCATCGCCAAGGCAGCGGCTAAGTTTCCTGTTAACGCGGCTCAAAAGCGCTGCTAAGTTTCCTGTTAACGCGGCTCGTTCTAGCGCTGCCCCATATATTACACTATGAACCCTAACCAACTCGCCCACCTTTCCGTTATCCTCTTAGCTATCTGCTCTCCTAAGCTGCGAAGGGAGCCGTGTTGTGCAAAGGCGAAAGGTGGAGATGAATGGCAAAGTAATTGTAAGGGCATTTTCTATTACAGTTACTGTGTAAAAAAGTAACCGTGTTATAGTTACAAGTTCGTCTAACTAAAGAGTAACAAGTTAGAGTTACAAGTTGCTGAAAAAAGTAATTATTTACCGGTAACGCGTTGCTAGTAACTAGTTACTGCCAAAGACTGCCGGCGCGTCCGATTTCACTGCAACTAGCGGTTGTTTTCCCAAAGTTGGAAGACAAGATGACTGCATCCCGTAAAATTCCGAACCGTCAACTTTGCCCGGTAACGTGGAAAAAGGTCTCAAACTGTACTCGATAGCGAAAATTGAGGCTAAATAGCGTCCAAATAGGCGCCGATTTTGAAAATAGGCATTTATAGGCATCTATATGCATTTAGGCAAAAACGCCAAAAATAGGCGTTTATAGGCACTATAAAAACACTATAAAAGCCCTTCTTAACCTATAATTCATGCTCATATATTAAACTGGCGCGATAGGAACGCAGGAAACAGAATAGTTATTTGCCTATGAACAGGTCTCTAATTATCACATGCGGCCGCAATGAACGCACTGGTTATCCCCTTGTATAAGCACGGCCACCTTATCGCAGTCTCGAATTCAGTTTAACGGAAACGTTAAATGAGGCACTTCCTATTTGCATGTACGTTTGCATGTGGCGTACTTGTGTCGTCGTTGCAGTCTCTTGGTTAAACGCTCTGAAACACACTTCTCGTCATGTTAATTCCTTCCATTCCTTATTGGCATACACCTGCTACTCGGATGTGCAAAATTTCCATGGCATTACGAGAAAGTCATTTTTAAATTAAGTTATTACCAACACTAAATTCTTTCATGATAGTTATTCGATTCCTAGCTGCACATTGGTTACATGTGTAATTATATTGCTTCGCCCGAAGCGATAGTAGTAGACGAGAAAGAAGATGCATGGGTTCTGGTAATGCGTGATAAATCGGTCGGCAGATGTACTCGTAGCTTTCGCGGTTAAGCATTACGACCGAGAAAGAGTTGACGAGCTCTGCGAAGACGTGAGCGGCCTCTCAAGTACGGAGCCGTCCGACAGGGGACACATAGGCCATGAAGTTGAGCAAGACGTCCGCACGTCGCAACAGTTCGGTAAGCGAGCAGGACGCATTCGGTGCCCTTGCCATACACTATTGTTTGTCCTTCCCGCATGGTACGCGCAATCTCTCTACTTCTGATGACGCGCATATCATAATATACCATTCGTGATCACTTCAATAACAGCGTAGGCCGTGAAATTCAGTAGTGCGATTAGTGAGAAATTCGCGGAGGTCAATGAGTGACGCTATAGAATTTCACCAATTCGAGCCTCGATAATAATATTAATAATAATAATATCTGGGCTTTTACGTCCCAAAACCACGATATAATTATGAGACAAGCCGTAGTGGAGGTCACCGGAAATTTTGACCATCCGGTGTTGTTTAACATGCAACTCGAGTCTCGAGCCTGACACCTTGGGATAAACGGTCTATGCTAAATATTATATATTTGACCGCGCATTAACAGGTGACAAGTCTAAACTTGCCATTAGAGAGAAAGCGCGTGCATCAAGCGAAGACAGCAGATTTATATCGAGAAGGCAAACACAAGAAAAAGGAACCCTTCCCGTTTCGGGAAAATAGGGGCAAGCGAAACTTCGCGTGTGCGTGCCTGGCCTTTCTTTCTTTCTTTCTTTCTTTCTTTCTTTCTTTCTTTCTTTCTTTCTTTCTTTCTTTCTTTCTTTCTTACTTACTTTCTCTCTTACTTTCTTTCTTTCTTACTTTCTTGCTCTCTTTCTTTCCTTCTTTCTTTCTCTCTCTCTTTCTTATTTTCTTTCTAACTTTCCTTCTATCTTTCTTTCTCTCTTTCTTTCCTTCTTTCTTTCACGTTGCTGAATGCTCCCTCCTAACTTTTACCCTCCTCCATGTCGGCTATTGGAAAGTACGACACACACTACCTGGTTCTTGCCGCAGCACCGTCAAGGTGCATTCCGTTACGCGCACCTGAGTTGGTGGGAAGGCGTTCCTCGTGCCACACAGGATCACGGACCCCGCACGACCACCCCACTGGACTGGAGACAAACTCTCTTTCAAAGGACGCTACCGAGGCTCCCGGTAAGAGCTCCTCTGTGTTGTAACCAAGTCGCTGGCGGACATTTTCGGCTTCGCGGTACTGAGGATTTCGGCGGGCAATGCGTTGGCGCATAGCTTCGTTGTCCCCTTCTTCGTCGCAGATTTTAGCTCGGTGGCGTCGTTTGGACTCGCGCTTCGGTTGGCGCTGCCGGTCTAGACGGGTGCGCAGCGTGGTGAGGCCCCATCATGGAGGCGGCGCGGCCATCTCGGACACATTTTAATAGCCGAGCTGTTTAGGCTTGTGGATCAGCCGGCCGTCGTTTCAGAAATCTCGGTGGGTAGGCGCCACTGTAAGCGGGTTTGTGCGAAGCCCCTAGCATAGCAGAGCCATGCAGAATATAGTACACAAAGGTGGTGGGAAAGGAGTAAGTGAGAGGTTAAACCCTAATATCGCTCTACCCTTATGAAAATGAACTTTGCGAGTCTAATGTGCAACTAATGCACACCTAATGTGTCATTAGATTGACATTAGACCTGCAAAGCCTAATGTCCTTTAGCATCACGTGTGCATTAGACACTACCAGCATTTCTGATGACAGAAGTAAGCAGATTTTTCCATTGCGTATCCTAATGCCAAAGCACATTACAGCTAAGAAATATATATTAAGCGTTTATCACCACTAAAAATTCTATATCCTAATACTAGTCGTAACAATTGCGAGGATTTTACGTCCCAAAACCACGATACGATAGTGGCGTAGCCAGGGGGTGGCACATCGGGCCCGTGCCCCAACCACCCTCCCCCTCCCCACCCCTCGAAATTTTTTTTGTCATGGCATACAGAGCCCAAAATGACATTCGACCACATCTGCCTGCCCGGCCCCCACTTCAGATCAACGAGGTGCACCCCCCCCCCCAAAAAAAAAAACAATTTCTGCCTATGCGACATGGGAGACCTGAGCCCGGGCCGTTAATCTGCCGGACAAACAGTAAAGTTCTTTCATCATCATCATCATGCCCCTGCGATACGATTGAAGCACGCCGTAGTGGAAAGCTCCGAAAATTTCGACCACTTGGGATTCCTTAACATGCACCTAAATCTAATTCAATTTCTCACAGATCTCAACATTCACGTTTTGTCTTTGAGAAATCTCAAACGCCAAACAGTTTGTATTGAAATAAATATTTCAATCATGTTTCAGTAGGAGATATAACATTGAGCACTAATAAACATTGAGCACCTTAAGCACTAATAATAATAATAATAATAATAATAATAATAATAATAATAATAATAATAATAATAATAATAATAATAATAATAATAATAATAATGCTGGGATATTCCGTGCCAAAAGCACGATGTGGGGGCACGCTCTATTGGGGCATTCCGGATTAATTTCGACCACCTTAGGCGGATAAAACTTCAATATATATATATTGAAGTTTTATCCGCCGGATATATTGAAGTGTTTACTAATTAACTAATTTTCAGTGTCGCTCGCGTGCGGTGAAGCGATGCCCCGAACAGTTACACAGAAGTGTCGGTTTTCCATTCGCCCGGAGGATGGGGTGTTGGAATAATAGAACTACAGTGCACTGTAATAGAACTGCGGACACTGAGGGAAGCACGAGAAATGAATCAGTCGAATCGTTGCAGTCAGAATTTGGAAGTGTATCATCAGCTACACGTTTTCAACAAAAATACGCCTGGGAGCAGTGGCTACCAACGTAGCCTCCCCCACCCCCCACCCCATTCTTCATTCCCCGTCGGCAAGTTCCGGCGAGCGGGGTACAGGGGGTGGGGGGCGCCCATGCCTTTCATCCCACAGCTAACACTTCTGCTTGCTGTTACGCAGAGAAAGTAGAGGAATGGGCACCTGGTCAGATACATCCTTTCTCTTTTATTGTGCAGGAATGCATGCTATTCATACCTATCTACACACGCCTCCAACCCTGAACGAATCTTGTAGTACGCAAAAGCATTGCCTTTGAGATTTGTACAGGGTGGCTATACGTGTATTTTGCAGGGACTCAGTGATGACCGTCGCCTCGGGAGTTAGCAAAATTTTCTCTAATATGCCAAGAACAAAAAGTATAGTTTAAAACTAAATACAATGAGTGATCAAATAGTGCAGACGCACCTAAACTTGTGTGCAAAGCCATAAATACATTTAATTTGCAGTACAAAACATCCTCTATGATAACACGACACTGCTGCCAGCTATGTTTTCTTTTTAGTCGAGCCTGTAGTCAGCAGTTGCAACAGGCCTCGTTGTACTACAGGTGCTTCCCGCAAGCACATGTGCTGTGCAGTCACATATTACCGTGTTGATAGATATTGTGTGCGTTTATTGTGTGCTTATCGTACTTCACATTCGTCGACTGGATATTTTGCGCGTTTCGGAACGTCCTCCCGCATTGATCAAGTGGGGGATGCATCGTCGTTCGTCGCCACTCAGAACAGCCTCATCGGACGCGCTGCTTTGTCTCCGCGCTCAAAAGTGCTTTCTTGCTTCGTTTATCGATTACCCACGTTAATCGCGTGATTCAATATCGAGTGTACCTCCAAAGACAATCCACTTCCCAGTGTTGTGACAAGCGGCGACCGCGGTTGTACAGGAGCGGAAGCGTGAGCCTTTTGACGAGCGACTGTGAAGAATGCAAAGCCAGTGCCAAACTTCGGTAAGTTGAAGAAAGTCGCTGAACAAGTAACTTGGTTATTCATTGCGTGATGCTGTTGTGCAGGAACCGATAGCCCGGGCGGCGTGTTGGCACAGCGAGGATGAGAACAAGAGACCCGATAGACAGGTATGTTTGGTGCTTTGAGCGCACTTGCATTTACATCACCGTAAAAGCCGGTCGCCGATTGCGTTGATTACATGTTTGAAGGATGCGCGTTGCGGCTACGCGATCCTATCCTTCGATCATGCAAGCCTCGTGTCATTGCGCTGTTATTCCTTGGATGTTTACTGTACGAGATCATCGCTTGAGAGTATTTCTACAATCCCTTGTCGCCGTGAAGAAGTGTCTGCCTTAAACATACGGGTCGTCCCTTAGCGTTTTCACGGTGGTGATATAAGAGGAGTTGACCAAACTCGGTAATAATGCGCAAAAGTGTCACAACACTGCGCACGTAGATAGAAAAACACACAGCCCTGTCACGCACACGCGATGATGGATATGTTTTTGTGGTTGCGTTCCGAGTCCTTTTGTCGGAAATCCATGTAATTGCTCCGTGGTTAGGATTTCAACGTAGCGCATCATGAATGTTTTAAGCGAGCTCACTTGAAGTAAATGTATTTGAGTGAATTACGTTATGTACTGGTACTAAGTGTACACTCCAACAACTGCGTGCTTAATTTGAAGAAGCACATGTTTATATGAAATAATGTTAGTAGAAAAATTTGTCAATTCGATTAAGCTAAGCTAACTCATGCCACTCTTGGTGCAGTATTTGTGTTTGAGAAAAGTGCGGGAACTTCTTTTCTGCCATTATATATTTTTTCTTTGCTGCTTGAAGCACACCAGCTTCTCTATCACGAATAATTTAGACTGTGCTCATGTAGTGAGAATGTTGCTTGATTGTGGGTTTGTTTAAGTCGTTGTATTTTCACGCTTCTTTTTTACATCAGCATGGTACCGATATTGCCCTCTTACTTGTATGAGGACTCATAACCAAGGTGTAGTATTCAGTAATTTAGTATTATTTAGCTTTGTAAAGTCAAGAATTAAAAGAAAGAGATCTAAATTCTTATATATTCATATGTTTCCAGAAGTTCTCAGAAAGTTGCAGAATGTTATTGGTTTTGTGAAGGGCTTACATAACTAAAAAAAATCAGATAGCTCAAGTGAACAAGACAAGCTAAATGTGAATTCGCTTTAGAGTACCAAAAATGTGTTTCCTAAATTGACACAATACATATGTATGGCTCGTTCCCACTTTGCACCATGTGCTCATGTACCACGCACTCTTTGCAAATGTTTTTGTCATGTGGATCACCCATATGCATGTTCTGGGTCGTGCTTATTACGTACTGTCGGCCGCAAAAGTTTGCGGGATGTGCAGCGTGTGGCCGAGCGACGGAAAACTGCATTGCTGCGTCACCTACCGTGATGCGGCGGGTGTTGAGGCTATCGGCCGCAGCCTCCGCGATTAGATCCGGCAACGGCACGTTGTCTAAACGCCCCGTCGCTAATCGTCGAGGCCGATAGCCTCAACACCCGCCGCATCACGGTAGGTGACGCAGCAATGCAGTTTTCCGTCGCTCGGCCACGC
Organism: Rhipicephalus sanguineus; assembly: GCF_013339695.2. Taxonomy (NCBI): domain Eukaryota; kingdom Metazoa; phylum Arthropoda; class Arachnida; order Ixodida; family Ixodidae; genus Rhipicephalus; species Rhipicephalus sanguineus. Next base: position 125,047,600 of record NC_051179.1, on the reverse strand, counting down.
GCTGCACATCCCGCAAACTTTTGCGGCCGACAGTACATGTGTGAATGTTGGACATGCAGTGCCACTCTTTCGATAGTTGCAAGAAGTGGCTAGTCCACTAATACCTGTTCTGATTGTGCCCTGATCCCTTCATTCAAGGATCAACTTTTTTAATGTATCGATATACACTTGCCTGAAGACATGTTTGGTACTCGCTATCTGTGTGTGGTAGGGTTTGTTTTGTGTGAAAATAATCTTTTGTGGTATCTCATGTATGTATCAGCGATGACAGCTGTTCACGGCACCGACACAGAGGACATATTGCAGTGCAAGATAGGAGCGGTCTTCCTGCAAGCCCAGACAAGCCATATTGAGTGGTAGGAATCTCTTTTCATCACTACAATGGGACAGTTTTGGCACGTAGCACATCTCGAGATATAGCATATACTGGCCCTTAGCTTAGGTGTGGGAAACCTATCTCCTGCACTTTAGTGCAGTGCATATTATTTAGTTTGTATCCGTTGAACATGGAACATGAAATAGTTTGTATTATTTAGTTTGTAATCCTTGAACATGGATTGACGCCAGAGCCAACGTTTTGACACTTGAAGTTGTCTTCATAAAGGGAGCAACTGGTGCTTCTTGACATTGCTGTCTTGACGAAGGCAAGTCTACTTGTTGAAAAGTTGGCTGCAGCGACATAACCTCTTTGAGGACGTTTTGTCTCTTCAAGCGTCCTCCATCTTCCACCGAACATCCGTTTTGTTTGGATTGCCATGAAACTGTGCGGGGAAATCTTACTTATAATGATGTTTTTATGTGTATTGTTGCGATGCTAGCTTTTACATTCAGAAGTTTCGAGGGCCATTGCAAAGTAACATTGAGAAAGAAATGAAATCTGAAGCCACAATAGACAATGCGAGAAGTTTTGTAGCGCTGATATAGGTTTTCATGCTCCCCATTGGTTGCAGGTAGCATCTTGAAAAATCCTAAAATTTTGTCAGTTTTGTGTGTAAATCACAGAAATGAAAAAGAAGACAGTGTCATAATTATGGAACTCTGTTTGCTAACTATAAAAATACAAGTATTGCGTTATTCAAGAAATCAGTGGATTTCTAGTGATTTTTTTTTTGCCATATAGTTTGGAGCAGAGTGAGAAAACTTAAAAAAAAAATGTTATCAAGGGTTGACATCTGGCCTTCATGGTAAGCATAGAGACCTGTGAAGATGGCACAAGAAGGAGAAACATGCACAGGTGCTAAATTTCAACAATTACTTATTTGCACGTGGATCACACTTATGCATTAACAAAAAGAGAACAAAAACTCAGGCATGGACAGGTACAGCTGCATCAAAGAAAAATAGATCTTTCTTTGTTAAAGATAGTGATGGCACACTAACACAATCTCAGCTAACATTATTAATAGTTGCTGATTCAATGATCAATGTAGTAGTTTGTCAATGTGCGTATGCACAATGAAACTCTTATCAAAGTGTAAAGCAACCACATGTGCTCCAATGTGCAGCTGACCAGTCATCGCTGCCTTTGTTTACGTTGTTTCAGCGTTCCCTGAGCTTTTCTTTTTTTTTTTGAGACACCACCTCATTTGCCCTACATAACGCTTACCACATGATAGGGGTATCTGGTAAACGGCGCCTTCTTTGCAGGGCACGTAATGTGTCCTGTGATTCTTAATGCAGCCAGGCGTCCTTGTGAGCATCTGGGTTGCTGCTTTTGCTTAGCTTAGAATCATGATTTGAGGCCATGAGCACAATGCTGATGTTTACCCAAGCACCAACCGTTTTTATGTTGTCGGATATCCCGTGCAAATATGGCTTAGTGGCAAAAATTTGTCGTCCATCAAGATTAGTCTTTTTTTTTTCTTGCCTGGTGAATGCAAGGTGGTTTTCTGAGTAGGGCTTCTGCAACCAGTACAGAAAGAGGGGCAGGATATCCTGCTGGCATCCGGTGAGTTCTTGAAATGAAGGCTCATCCAAAAGAAATGGGAACAGGATTTTTTAGTGCAATATACAAGCACAGGGGTTTTAAGATATGAGGATGACTACCTCTTTATAGATTACCACAAAGGTTCTGTCGAATCTGAAGCCACTAACATCGTAACACTTGCACGTGATTACTTACACCAATGGTGCTTACTCTCGAGCATCGGGCGAGTATTGTAGTATCAGGTTCTTGAATGTACGATTTAATATGCATAAAAACTGCATGCGCTAGTCATACGAACTGAGGGGAAACAAGCCATTCTTACCTTTTAGTTCCTCCCACTCAATAATGGTAAAAAGGTGCATTGTCTGACGCTGCCTCGATAACGCCTTAAAAAATCCTGTTCCCATTTCTTGTGGACGAGCCTTAATTATATCCTGCTTGTGGATGCAAGCAGGATATCCTGCTCCCCTTGCTGTACCGGTTGCAGAAGCCCACTCAGAAACCACCTTACAGTTGCCAGGCCAAAACAACGCCGAATCTTGATCGCCGAACTATGTTTCCGCTATGCCACATCTGCACAGGATATCCGACAGCATAAACACGGTTGGTGCTGAGACAAACATCAGCGTTGTGATCCCGGCTTTAAATAAGCATACTAAACTGTGCAAAAGCATCAACCCAGTTGCTCAAAGGAGGCTTGGCTGGAATACGAATCGCAGGACACCTTACATGCTTTGCAAAGAAGGCATCATTTATCAGATACCCCTATTATGGGGTAAGCATTATCTAGGGAAAATGGGCCATTGTCTCAAAGGAAGGCTCAGGGAACACTGCAACAATGTAAAAAGAGGCAGCAGTTGCTGGTTAGCCACACAGTGATAATACTATACTGTACATTGGATTGATTATTGAATCAGCAATTATTCATTATCTTTGCCAAGATTGTGTTAGTGTGCCGTCACTATATGTAACAAAGAACTATTTTTCCTTGGAGCAGCTGTGCCTGCACATGCCTGAATTTTTCTTTCCTTAAAATTATAAATATGTATGATCTGAGTCCAAATAAATTACTTGAAAGTTAGCACCTTTGTGTGTCCCTCCTCGTCCCGCCTTCACATGTCTCTGCGATAAACATTAACGTTTCAATATTATGTGTAACCACACGTTCTTGCATAGATGACGTCGTCTACAGGCACTGACAAACAGCAAAAGGAGGCAATGAAACATATATTCTACCGCTATGCTATGAAGTGATGCAACATTGAAAATTGACTTTCATGCAAAGCTGTAGGGCACACTTTCACAGCGTATTCTATTGCTCTATTTTTCTATGTTGTGGGCCTTAATAGTCCCTGTTCTGACCTTACTGCTATGTACAGGTTTATGGTGTTTTTATAGGTTGTGGTGCAACCATGTTTTAAGCAATGTCGTGCAACATGGGAGTACCCATTTCCTTCTAACAAAGCATTGTTGTCAGATGATCGAGAAGCCTGAGAGTTTGATAATCTGAATTGGAGATAGTCTTGATTAGAAAGCATCGGATACTCATATGTTTCATCACATTGTTTGGAACATTGTCACACCTCAATCTATAAAGATACCATGAATCTGTGCATATTGCACAGTTCACGACACAGGTTGAGGCCTACGACAGAAAGAGAAGTGTAATGCACTGTGTAATGGTGCCTTGAATAGCCTTGTTTCACAGGGAACATTAATTGTCGAATGAATTCATACTATTGTAGAAGGGTGCACATTTTAGCAATACTTGTAACTGGGCATTTTGGTACATACTCAGGAGGGAACAGGAGCGCGAGCTAATACACGGACAGCGCTCCTCTCTTCTTTCTGTGTCGGTGTCTTAGCTCGTGATCCTCTTTTCTCCTGGGTGTTCGTTTGATTACTCCATTTAGCTGTTTGCACATGCACTGTAGATGATGTTATTTCTGTGCGAACACTTGGGTTCAGATGATATTTTAAGCGTCTGCGTGATTTCTAAAAAAAGTTGTGAGTTTAGCGCTGCTATGTGCTCTTTCCTTTAGTAGCTGTGATATCCTGTCATGATGTTCAACAAGTACCGACGCACTCCAATGTGGATTCTGCTGTTTTTCTAAAAGACAAGTGATCAATTTCATAACTATGCAATATTTGCTAGCTAACATTCATAGAACTTTTGTCGCCTCTTTAAGGTACATAATGAATGTACCTTTAGCTATCGAATAATATCGAAAGTCACCAGGGGTAATAATACAAAAATGCTTTGGCTTGCTTTCTCTAATGCCTTGTTTTCAAAATATTTGTGGAAATGACCCATAACTTGTTACAGCATGCATATCGGTAAATATATGTAGGTTCTTACAGAACCCACCATTTCATGATTCTTTTCACTAGAATTTAGCATTTCTCTAGCTGTATCACCAAGACTCAGCTCCACATTAAACTTGCCTATTGCTCAGATTCACCTTGCACAAGCTGAGCATGAGCTACAAATTGTTCTGTGATAGTTTTGTTTAAAACAAAGGAGGTGGAATAGGCTCACTGATGCATGCAGCAGTCATGCATGGAGTACCATTTGAGTAGCGAAAGGACATTATGAAATGTTACATCAAAGAAGCTAACAGAGCTAATTGGTCTGTCTATAATAGCTGGCCAATCTACGAAACCACAGCCCTCTGAAGTGATGTATAGTGGTTTGTTTTTTTATGTTTTTGATCAAAGCAGCATGAAGCCAAGGCTATGTAGTTGGACATTGATACTGATGGATTATTCAGTTAAAATGGTAACAATTATACCACTGTTTTGGAAAAAAAGGCATCAATCAAATTGCAAGATCTGTTCACATGCCGCCCTACGCTGTATGCTTCAGTGCCAAACTAATATTAACACTTTCACTTGCAGGTTTCAAATACAGCAACTGTACCACCACGACAGTGCAGCACAAGAGACCCTATCGTCAGTGCTGAGCCAGAAATTAAATAGAAAAGCGCTTTCTCCTGAAATCTTTCGTCTGGTTTTATTTCGTTTGTTTGTGATTGTAAAAGAGCGCTTTCATAGGAAATACAAAATTTAACTAACTAGCCCCATTTATTGTCCTATTGAAACTAAATAGCTTGACAATTTAGCGCTCGTTTACAAATGCGTGTATCATAGACATGCAAGATTATTGATTGGCTTCGAAAGACTGTTACGTGTAAAGAACAATGGTGATCTAGTCATTGCTCGAAATGGTCTGCTGGCATTTATGTGACAATCCTCTAAAGCATGCACACTTTCGTATTATTAACCACAAAAATATTTATTGACCTGTGTGCAGCAAACATGCTGTTGCTGGCATAAGGCCTAAGTCTGCAATATGGTGTTTAATGTCAACCTAATGCATATGTTCAGTTGCGTTTCACTAGACAACGGCCATTAGAAACTCACACGTCAGTACTCCATAGACTAACGCTAGACAATCGTCATCAGAAACTCTAACGTCATGACTCTATAGACTAACGGTGGCCAATTACTATTAGACTCGCATTAGGTGTGCATTAGAAAGCGCATTAGACTGGCATTAGACAGTGTAATGATTCTGATGTCTAAAGACATTAGTCTGTTTATTAATACTCATTAAATTTTTTTCATAAGGGTAGCGCTCTAGCGCTTACGCCAACGGCGATGCCGCTCAGCGCTGTAACGGGCGCACGTATATGAGCTGCGCTCTAAAACTTGTTTATTAGGGGTGAACTTCTGCGCGGAAAACTAGATGAAAAATCTAACCCCCGTATTCAGAAATGCGCCTTAACTTGAAACTTCGACTTGATTGAACCACTCCGCCTCAGAGTAGCGTTTGACTTCAATGTGGCCAAGACGGGCATTGCGTTTTATTATAAAATTCGTTGCTGGGCTAGTTGGTTCATAATCTTCAAAACTGAATAGCGCGAAATCGAACTGGACTAAAAAAACGCGCAAAGCTATAATTCGAAGAACAGAACGACAGTGCCGATGGCTCTTAATGGGAGAGGCGGCCTTGAGCCGTTCCCGTGCACGAAGGTTACTTTAAGCGTTATCCAGCTTCAGTGTATTAGCTCTCAGATATCCATTATCATAGGCACTTGCATGTCCTAATGCTGATCATTCAATTTTATTTTCCCGAACATAAATAAAATTACGTGTAGCGCTTCAAGAACTGCACAAGCAAAAACTTTTTCTGCGTGCCTGCTGTAATGCCTCAAATAATCAAAGCACCTGTAAATCGGAAAACAAGGCAAACTTCGCGAGAATTAGAAAAAATGGCGGTTGGTAAAGGGCTTTACTCTTTGAGACAAACACCTATTTTCTGTATTTATTTTCGGCAAAACACCCCTCACCAAAATTTAAAGGGGGGAGGGATGGCAGGGCCCTAGGGCACCCCCGCCCCCTTCTCTTGCTACGGCCACGATACTGGCTGTCCTGTCGTTGCCGTACGGTTCGCACTCATGACGATGTGGTTGCGTACGGCACCCCCACGTTTTGGTTGTCCGCGAACATCGTTTTCAGTATTTCGCGCTGCACGTTTTCCTTGTGCGCGAACGTAGTTTTCAATATGTGGCGCAGCACGTTTGCGGCGCTTCGCGATGGGTGGGCTCCGAGATCATCCGAGTTAGCCGGGTTGCGGCTAAATATGACCCAAATAGCTAAAATTGATCTCATTAAACAATTTATTTGCTCGCACGGACCTGATAACACGTCCTAATTATCCAATTTTCTGAATTAAAGAAGTTGAAATAAACGAGCTTTTACTGTATTGCTATGAAGGCTGCGCTGAATCGCGCTGGTAGCAATCCACCTCAAAAGTGACCCTCGGTGACCCCCATACTTCCCCCACGTGACCACGCTGCAACAAGTTATGATGAGGTCATAGTCGCCATTTTTTTGCCGCGTGCGCTCCAGCAGCCTACTTCTCGGCGGCTGCTAGCGAACCGCGCGGAAGTGCGTCACAGTTCTGTGTGCTGATGTGATCGAAAGCTGCACCCGCTAGGTGGTGATAGTTGCACCCGGAGGCTTGTCGTTTTTGAAACCGAAACTGACACTGGTCGGTAATGAGGCGCCTGTAATTAACGATCTGTCGCGCACTGCAGCAAACGATTTAATTTGTTGTGACTAACAGGCCCCCAGGAACATATTGCAGCAAAAAAAAAAAAAAAAACAAGAGCCGAAAATTTTTTCTCCCTTGAGGAGAAAGTAATTTTTAAATTGAATTATTACCAACACTAAATTCTTTCACGATATTAATTCGATTCCTAGCTGCACATTGGTTACATGTGTAATTATATTGTTTCGCCTGAAACTATACTAGGTAGACGTCAAAGTTGCATGGGGCGTTAATGCGTGGTAAATCAGTCGCTGGAGCTTGTCGCAGCTTTCGCGGTTACGGATGACGAACGAGAAAGAGTTCGACGATCTCTGCGAAGACGCCAGCGACCTACCAAGTACAGAGCCGTCCGGCAGTGGACACATAGGCCATGATGCTGAGCAAGACGTCAGCACGTCGCAACATCTCTGTAAGCGACCAGGACGCATTCGGTGCCCTTTCCATACATTATTGTTTATCTTTCACTCATGGTACGCGCAATGTCTTTACTTCTGATGACGCGCATATCATAATATACCGTTCACGATTACTTTAATAACACTGTAGGCCGTGAAATTCAGCAGTGCGATAAGTGAGCAATTCGCGTACGTGAATGAGTAACGCTATAGAATTTCACCAATCCGAGCCTGACACCTTGGGATAAACGGTCAATGCTAAATATTATATACTTGACCATGCATTGAAAAGTGATAAATCCAAGTTTGCCGTTAACGACATGGTCAGTGCTGGGCAGTATCGAAGATACATGTATCTTCGATACTATCTTAGATACTCTTTGGGTATCTTGTATCTTTATCGCGATACGTCTTGCAAAACGAGTATCTGTATCTGTATTTCCGATACATTCAATAATGTATCGTGTATCTTAAGATACAAGATACTGCTATAGAAACACCACCATGCGAAACAATAAACGTCGACCGGAATTCCGGTTCTCAAGCTGATATTGCTGCCACTAAGCCACCTGAATAAAACTAACGACAGTAACATCCTTGCATATTTCCGCCAGAGCGCTTCAGCGAGCACAGGTGATGATGTTTAAGAGTCCCTATTGGTGGAGCAGAGTCACGTGATGGCGCTTGAGCCATCGCGACAAAAACAAGCGTGCGAACGTCTACGCGCAGCCTACCTTTTTTAAATGCGAAGCATTTCTTAACGAACTTCTGCGACTTTGAGCGTATCTATCTATCTATCTATCTATCTATCTATCTATCTATCTATCTATCTATCTATCTATCTATCTATCTATCTATCTATCTATCTATCTATCTATCTATCTATCTATCTATCTATCTAGCCGCCTACGACTTTGTGCTCTCCTAATAATATCTGGGGTTTAACGTCCCAAAACCACCATATGATTATGAGAGACGCCGTAGTGGAGGGCTCCGGAAATTTCGACCACCTGGGGTTCTTTAACGTGCACCTAAATCTACTTTGTGCTCTCCTGGCCGTTTCGTTATTCGGATGTATACCAAAATTGGTGTGTCAAAACATGGCCTTATTACGAACATAAATGACAGGTCATATCATGAAAATCATGACACGCATGTCATGAACAGCATGATTTACATTCCACAGCCTTTGGGCTCCCTGGCCGTTCCGTTAATCGGATGTATACTAAAATTGGTGTGTCATAACATGGCCTTATCACGAACATAAATGACAGGTCATATCATGAAAATCATTACACGCATGTCATGAACAGCATGATTTACATTCCACGGCCTTTGGGTTCTTGCGGCCGTTCCGTTAATTTCATATATACCAAAATTGGTACGGCGTGACAACAGTTCATGACGAACATAATGACAGGTCCTAACATGCAAATCATGACGCGCATGTCATGTGCAGCATGATTTACATGACATGGTCTCGGGGCGCTCGCGGCCGTTTAAACGAAGGGATACATACGAAAACTGGTATGACGAGATATTTCTGTATGACGAACATAACTGACACGTGGTAACATGAAAATCATGATTTGCATGTCATGTATGACATGATTTACATGCCACGCTCATGGCGCACTCGCGGCCGTTTCGCTAGATTGATATACACCAAAATTGGTATTGTGCGATGTGATTTTATGAAGAACATGAATAACAGGTGGTAGCATGAAAACCATGACATCCATGACATGTGTGTCATGATTTACATGCCACGCTCGTGGTGCATTCGCGTCCGTTTCGCTTGCGTGATATACACCAAAATTGGTGTTACGCGACATGACTGTATGACGAACGTAAGTGAGACGTGGTAACATGATAATCATGACATGCAAGTCATGTACGACTTCATTTACATGCCACGCTCATGATGCGCCAACGGCCGTTTCACTAGATTGATATACACCAAAATTGGTATTGCGCGATGTGACTGTATGAAGAACATGAATAACTGTTGGTAAGATGAAAACCATGACATGCATGTCATATATGTCATGATTTAATTGCCACGCTCATGATGCATTCGCGGCCGCTTCGCTAGCTTGATGTAACCAAAATTGGTATTGCGCGAAGCGACTGTATTACGAAGGTAAATGAGACGTGGTAACATGAAAATCATGACATGCACGACATGCACTACATGATTTACATGCCATGCTCATGACGCACTCGTGCCGTTTCGCTTGCTTGACATACACCAAAATTGGTATTGCGCGACGCGACTGCATGGCGAACGTACATGAGAGGTGGTAACATGGAAATCATGACATGCATGCCATGTATGTCATGACTTACATGCCACGCTCATGGTGCATTCGCGGCCGTTTCGATAACTTGATATACACCAAAACTGGTATTGCGCGATGTGACTGTATGATGAGCATTAGTGACAGGTGGTAACATGAAAAACCATAATATGCATGTCATGTATGGTATGATTTACATGCTCTACTCATGGTGCACTCGCGGCCATTTCGCTCCTTTGATATACACCAAAATTGGTATTGCGCGATGTGACTGTATGACGAACATAAATGAGAGGTCTTAACATGCGAATCATGTTATGCGTGTCATGTACGGTATGATTTACATGCCACTGTCATGGTGCGATTCCGGCCATTTTGTTAACGTGATATATACCAAAATTGGTATGGCATGACACGAGTGCGTGATGAACATAAGCGACAGGTCATGCATTTATATACCAGAATATGCGTTTCATTGGCAAGGTGTACACTAGATTGTGCATGCATGCGTGCATGGCAAACATGCGATATATGGTGGACTAGATGCCATGGATGGCATGAATGATTTCATTTGGCTCAAAGACAAACAAGGCGATGTATGCAGCTCTTTGCTGGCTGCTTCGCATTACATCGATTCCCACAATGCGTGGGATCTGCCGAATTTTTTTTCTAGATGTTTTCTTTTTTTTTTAGTTGTGTTGATGTCATGACACTTGTTCATAGACCCTGCACCCTTCTGCGTACTCCAATGCGTGTGGCGTCTTTTGCACAAATTCTGATGCCGCTATACTGTCGCCATCGAAGGTTGTCTTGCGTGATGCTTCGTTGCAATGTCTCAAGAATGCAAGAATGGGGCCGCTTGGCATCTCGCGTCTTTCACACATCAGCGATTTGAAACATCTTCTGGATGCAAGCTTGACTTGCATAGTACGATCATATCGACTTACATGCAAAGGAGATTCTAACAACCGTCCCACTATCGGTGCTGACGTTATAGATGCAATACAACAAGCATTTACGTAACAGGAAAATACTTTAACGGACTGTATCTTTGTTCTTCATGCTAAATTATTCAAGAAGTTCTTTTAATGATAATTTGATTTTAGTACAAGTGCTTTCTTTGCTGTCTTCCGTTTGCATCCCATACATTACCTAGTCGTCTGCATAGTTTTTCTCCCGTCTCTTTATTGTAATACGTTTTTTGTCCTGCTGCTAAAATACGTTCTCTGCTTTATTTTTATTTTTTAGCTGTCTGCGAACGTGGTTTTATTTCATATTTCGCGGTCTTTCTCTAAAAGCCCGAAAATATTCACCACGCAGCATGTACGCTACGAAAAAAGTTGGGTCGGTCGTTTTTAAATTCGCTCTACGATGTGTCGAAGCGCATTTTGCCCTAAAGTGAATATTAAAAGCGTCGGAATGTCGCATAATGGACCTTATTTAATTAACCATTTCAGTTAATACAAAACATACCATAACGAGTGCCACATAACGGCAAACCAAATACTTTTGGTTTCATTTAGCGGCGGTTAACCAGTTGTTTTTTTTTTTTTTTAATATTGGGTTCTACTTACGTGAAACAAACTGTATACTTATTCACTTTGATTGTTTAATACGGAACTACCTTGCTATTTGACTTAAATATATTCGTTTTCCTTTTTTTTATGTCTCCTTAAAGTGTTCTTATTGTTACAAATCCGCACGTAAGCAGAGCTAGAAGTGGCAATAGTGTAAATAGCAGTGAAAACCTGCGGCGTTTTGTGCCGCTAGAATACGTCTGAGACGTTTCCTGGCGGCTCAGGTTCTCTCAAAGAACAAATGGTAAAATATTGCACGTCAGTGAATATGTTGCTAACGAACGCTTTACACCAGCAGATAAGTAAAATATGAAAAATCACTGCAGTTTTATGTCCTCAATCAATTGTGAGCGCCGACTATGTAGTTCATCGTCTTTACACGACGCGTCACAAACAATACCGCTACCAACGTTGTTGCTGCTGTACACCTGTCGGTGAATGCGGTATTACGAAAACAATACGCTTGCGGACAAGGTGAGACTGCACAGCGGTATTTGCGCCATCGTGCGGAGGCACTTGCAAGTAGATGGTAACCAGCTAGGTGGTCGCCAAGTAGGGCAGCGACATCAATAAACTGCAGAAGTGTGAAGCAAAAACAACAGCGCAGCAGTTAAAGAGCTGTCTTGTTAAGCAGCCAAACAAATCCCAATAAGTCGTTTAGAAATGATACTAATACGCCTTGAGCAAGAAAGTTTGTATCTTGTGACACAAACAATTAAGTATTTTGTTAAAATTAAACAAAGCTGGTAGCAGTTAAGAAATTTTCTTCAAGTAAACACATTTCTACATAGGCCTTTGCTGCTTCATTATAGAGATCTATAACAGCAAATTTGCAAATGTATCGAAGTATCTTAAGATACATTTGGGAAGTATCGTATCGGATACAATTATTCCGCGAGTATCTTGTATCTGTATCTCAAATACCTTTTGCCCGAGTATCTTGTATCGTATCGCGATACAATTTCGAAGTATCTTTGCCCAGTCCTGGACATGGTCTATACAAAGCTCTACCTTTGCTAATACTTATATTTTCCATAAGTATACGCGTTATCCGAATTTATCCGTCATTTAAGTGACTTTTACAAATAGAGTGAATAATGTACGACTGCAGTTGGTTTCATGTTTGGAGCGGTGAATAAACGGCGTCAACGAAACAACCACAAGAAGAGACAAGGACGTACGCCTACTAACAACTAGTAGGCGTACGTCCTTGTCTCTTCTTGTGGTTGTTTCGTTGACGCCGTTTATTCACCGCTCTAAATGCACCAACTAGCCCAACAAAAAGTTTTAGTTGGTTTCATGTTTGCTGGTAGGCTATTCAAAAATCTTTGGAGAAATACCAAGGTGGAAAAACAAGAATCGATTAGGATAATTTATGTGAAGTGTCCAGCAAGTAAACTGAAATCCAGGTGACAACACAAGCGTACCACAATAATAATATTGTTAAAATAGCTATATCATTACAAACTGCACATACAGGGGAATTAAGGAGAGAGAAAGCGTATGCATCAAGGGAAGAGAGCAGATTTTAATCGAGACGGCAAACACTCAAAAAAATGAGGAACCCTTCCCGTTTCGGGAAAAGAGGGGCTCGCGAAACTTCGGGTGTGCGTGCCTGGCTTATATTTTCTTTCTTTCTTTCTTTCTTTCTTTCTTTCTTTCTTTCTTTCTTTCTTTCTTTCTTTCTTTCTTTCTTTCTTTCTTTCTTTCTTTCTTTCTTTCTTTCTTTCTTTCTCATTGCGCAAGGCTCCCTCCTATCTGTTACCTTCCTCCATGTCGGCTATTGGAAGTCACGGTGCATTCTGTCACGCAGCATGAGATGGTGGGAAGGCGTCCCTCGAACCACAGACGATACACACGCCGCATGAACAACCCAACGGACTGCCGACAAACTCGACAAACAACGTCGTTTGGACTTGCGCTTCGGTTGGCGCTGCCGGTCTAGACGGGTGCGCAGCGTGGTGAGGCCACATCATGGAGGCGGCGCAACCACGCGGCGTAGACGTTGTTTTCCTCGACATCTCGGACACATTTTAATAGCCGAGCTGTTAAGGCTTGTTGTTCAGCCCGGCCCTCGTTTCAGAAATCTCGGCGGGTAGGCGCCACAGTAAGCGGGTTTGTACAAAGCAGCCCCTTGAATAGCAGAGCTACGCATAATATAGTACAGAAAGGTGGTGGAAAAGGAGAATGTGAGAGGTTGAACCCTCAGATAGCCAAGTATGGTATAGCATAGCAAGGCGTCGCAAAGAGAATTCGGGGTAAGGAGGAGTGATGTGGGCATTAGGAGGAAAGAAAGGAGGAGTTATGGCAATATAGAAAGAAATAAAAAGAAATATATGACAGAAATAAGAACAAGATGTAAACATTCAGCGATGATTACGATACTGCCTAATGCGAATTCTGAGCGCAGCTGTTTAGGCGTCTTGGTTTTGCGATAAGTTGAGGCGCGACTGCCTTGCTAACCAGGAGGCCGCGGGCGGCAGCCCGTGGGTGCGTTCCACAATAGGCGGCGCAGACAGGCCCCTGTTCATGAAGCGCTTGATTTCCATATATGGTACCGGTGGACACACGCGCCGCATACCTCAGTGATGACGTCATCGGCAACCGCAAGACAGCGAGCAGTACTGTGGCGCCGAGGTTCACCGCCGCGGCACCTGTCGTCGCGCCACAGTCGTTCCCTCCTCTTCGCGCTCTGCTCGCTATGGCCGTCTTTCATCCTCCGCTGCGTTCCGCGTTTGCTCTCTTTCGTCCTCGTTCGCTCTAGCGCTTACGCCGACGGCGATGCAGCTCAACGCTAGAACGGGCTCCTATGAGCTGCGCTCTAAAACTTGTTTATTAGGGACGAATTTGTGCCGAGAAAACTAGATGCAAAATCTAACCCCCGTATTCAGAAACGCGCCTTAACTTGAAACTTCGACTTGATTGATCAAGTCCGCCTCAAGGGAGCGTTTGTCATCAATCTGGCCAAGACGGCCACTGCATTTTATAATAAAATTCATTGCTGGGCTAGTTGGTTCATAATCTTCAAAATTTAATGGCGTGAAATCGAACTGGACTAAATAAAAACGCCGAAGGCTATTCGAAGAACAGAACGACAGTGCCGATGGCCCTTAATGCGAGAGGCGGCCTTGACCCGTTCCCGTGCACGAAGGTAACAGCGATTGGAAAGCATTTGACCGGTGTATTCACCGAAGCCTCCAGCGTCAAGAATGAAAGAGGTGCCTGGCCCTGTAGTATTTCAAACAGTAAAGCGACCTGTGAAGTAGTTAGAGGTGTTCCTATTAGTTTTGTGTTTTCTGCGCGGTAATTTTTTCCGCGCCCAAGTTTTCTTCGATACTGTCACAGCCAACCGGCCCGTGCTACTGTAGATTGGCTCGAGTGCCACGATCCGGTAATTATCTAAAATTTCCATCATATGAACAAATCGATCGATCATAAATTAGAATTTTTAATATTTGTGATTGCTGGTCTGTCAGCGATCTTCGGCGCACGCGTAGTATCCATTTACGTACCTAACCCCCTTTGATAGATACTATTACGTCCTGTCTCAATGATATCAAGTTAATAGTGCAGCGCTTGCTTTAGACCTCTACGCTTCTTTGTTGCTCATTCTGCCGATAAGTTTTCTTAGTTGAAAAGCAATAGCGGGATTTTCGTGAATGTTTTTAATATACAGAAAGAGACCAGAGAAACAGAGAAAGACGGTGTCATGTGTCCTCGTTATCTCTCTCGGAATGTCAATTAAGTGGAATTTTTTTTCTTTTAACAATGTAAAAGGCCACGGAGTGAAAAGGGAGAAGACTGGTTAGGGGATCTGGGAAAAAATGACTAAGAAGTGCCTGTGGCAACAACAACTCTTATGGCAATAAAAATATCTGGTGTTTTACGTCCCGAAACCACGATATGATTACGAGGGACGAGGTATTGAAGGGCACAGGAAAGTTTGACCATTTCGTGCTCTTTAACGTGCGCTGACACCGCGCAGTAGACGGGCACCTGGCATTTCGCCTCCATCGAAATTCCACTGCCGCGGACGGGATCGAACACGCGACCTTCGGTTCAGCAGCCGAGCCCCGTAACCGCTACACCACCGCGACGGAGAACAACTTGTATACGCAACTGCGAACGACAACTGCGTAGTGTCCCTACAAATATGGTCACTCATATAAACACTTGTTCCCGCACGTAGGTTGGAGCCAGAATTACACAGATATGACCAGGGTGTCGGAACGGAACGAAAACCGAAAACGAAAAACAAAAAAAAACGATATTTTTGACCGGAACGAAAACGTAACCGAAACTTTATTTATCATTTCGTTCCGGAGTGAAACCGAAATTTTTTCAATCGTTTTTCGGTTCACGTGAAAACTTTGCAATCCGGAACAATTGAGCTCATGCAACGTGAGCAGTTATGCATATTTCAGGGTACAGTATTAGCGCGTACCTCAGGCAGGAATTCCCAAGCAAAGATATGTTGCAATTGTGCGAAAAACGAAAACAGTGGCAACCAGAGATGTTTATATTAACGCAAGTTGACTTTCATACGCCTGTCACGCAGGCCAAAGTGGAGAGGGCAATGTCGGCGCTGAAGTCTGTTACAGCGAAAGCTGTTATGGGATCACAACAGCTGACTTTGGCACCATAGTTCTCCGTGACCGCTATCGCGTGATTTAAGAAAAAATGAATGAGAAACAGATTTCTAGGATCGGATGAGATTTTAACCCGCGCCCTCTGTGTGGCAGTCGGGTCTTCCACCAGAGTGCCACGCTGGTGCTTACAACTCCTTCACAAAAACACTCCATACAGGCGTCATGTCGGGCAAGGAATCGCGTTAACATATGTAATATAGCGTGGCAGAAGAGGAAAATAACATCCAGTCATCAGACAATGCTAATAGCGCAAAGAGTGTGTGCCTTAATGCAGGGCTGAAGGTCAGGGGGAGCTTGGAGGGGCCCGGCCCCCCTTCCATTTCTTAAGGAGGGGCTGTATGCATGTGTGTATGTATGTATCAGGCCCGTAGCCAGGAATTTTTTCGGGGGGTGGGGGGCACTTGCTGAAAGCTTTGACTATTTGAGAAAAACGCCTATTTTCATTATTTATTTTCGGTAAAACACCATGTATCATAAAGACTTCGGAGGCCCCCCCGCCCTGGCTACGGGTCTGGTATGTATATGGTCGCCGCCCTCTGAGCCACCCCCCTCCCCTCCAATGAAGGGAGACTTTAAAGGGACACTAAAGAGCAAAACGATTTTTCTCGCATTAGTAAAGTAGTCTTCCACGATACCAAAAACACCACGCTTTGTGCGCGAAGACGCTTAATAAGCGAGAAAACGCGCAAAAAGAAAATACAGGTGGCGACGCCACCTTGGAATTACCGCACTATTTGCCGTGACGTCACATATTTTTGACGGCGCCTGCTTGGGCCTACGTAGTTTCTAATCGGTTAAATCGAAGTACATTATCCTCTGAGGGGGCCAGAGACTTCACATAACGAGTTTGTAGAAATTTCGTCGAGCCAGTGGCGCCAAAATACATTAAATGCTCTTTGAAGTCTTTCACGTCAAGAATTACAAAGTTCGGCGCGAAATCTTAAAATGAGACTTTGAACTTGGTTTTCTCCTGTAATAATAAACCTATGGTGGTGAAATGAACTACACAAGAGTTCTCCGAGCACACTTTATTAATCTAAACCAATTCATTGTTTCTCTTTAGTGTCCCTTTAAGCCCTGTTTTAATGCTTTCCACCAGTGTTGCGGAGTTGCCCCACCAGATTGGAATGACTCCGGAATCATTCCACATTTTCCCGATCCCGGAATTGCGGTTGCGTGTTTTGTGTTTGTCTTCGTGTTTGTCTTTTGTGTTTGTCTTTTGAGAAAATAAATACTATGACTGAAATTATTACTGGTTTGTGCTAGTTGGTAGGAATTCGTGGTACTGTTACTTCCACTCCTCTGAAGAACGTGTTTTACCCTTGTCCCGCTTTCTTAAGAGGAGGGCAAGTAACTACATCACAAATCCAGTGTTTTTTTATGATTACCTTTACTTCGAATTTTCGCATACAAAAAAAAAACGTTACCAACCGTTACGGAACGTTTTATTTTTCGATCCGGAACAGAAACGGAACGGAACTTTTTGCGGTGGAACGAAACTAAAACCGAAACGAAAAACATTTCGTTCCGACACCCTGGTAATGACATAAGATGAAAACGGTGGAAAGAACACGTCACAGTTTTGCCCTAATGGTGAAGCAGTGAATGCGATGGCAACAAGTCGGAACGTTATAAGAAGCAAGGCTTGTGGTGAAGTCTTTTGGGATGCAATCTAGCGGAGCTTTGCAAACGGTGGCGGATGGAAGTATGGCCGCTCCAGTTAGCGAAGTGGTTTTCCTGCTGTCTATCGCTTCAACACAAACTAAGTGAGAGCACACCGCGTACAGTGGTGTGAGTCGTGTTCTCATCGCTGAAGAGACAGCCCGCGACCGTGCCCGTTTGATCAAAGTTCGTTATTCCGGGCCCAGAGACGCAGCCCCCCTTCCGGCGCCCCTCACGCACCTTCGCACGACGACGGAGAGGGCCATCGTGTTTCATCTCTAAATAAGCGGCCACTATCGGCAGCCCACGCACGCTTTCACTCGCACATAGAACAAACGGCGCACGGGAAATGCTACTTATTTGAACTTTTTACGATAGACGACATCGATGGCAAACACGCGCCTCGATTGTCCGTATAACTGTTACCGCAATGTATCTGCATTGCTGAGGTATAAATTTACGATTCTGTGAGCACCGTTCAGCTAATTTTACCTGTCCTCTCGACAAGCTTTTGCGCCAGACTCAGGATATCTTTAAAGTGAAGACTGTAGTGAAAAAAAGAACTGTGCAGCTATGACGTCGTCACAACAAAGAGGAGAGGGAATTTTCAGTTTCAAACCGTGTGAGGTGCGGCGGAAAGTGCACAACAAGGGACCGCATTAAAAAAATCCGGCAGATACCACACGCTCTGGGAATCTCTGTAATGCGAAGCAGCCAGCAGAGAGCTGCATACATCGCCTTGTTTGCTTTTGAGGCAAATGAAGTCATTCATGCCACGACATCTAGTTCACTGTATATCGCAGGTTTGCCGTGCATGCATGCATGTACAATCGTAATATATTGAAACGTATATTCTGGTATAGGCAATGCATGACCTGTCGTTTATGTAGGTCACGCACTAATGTCATTCCATACCAATATTGGTGTATATATCCAGTTATGAAACGGCCGGAAGCGCACCAAGACAGTGTAATGTAAATCGTGCCGTACATGACATGCATGTTACGATTTGCGTGTTAGGACCTGCCATTTATGCTCGTCATACAGCCACGTCAAGCAGTACCAGTTTTGGAGTACATCAAGCCAGGGAAACGGCCTTGAGCGCTTCATGAGCGTGGCACGTAAATTATGCAGTACATAAAATGCCTGCCATGATTGTCATTCGACCACCTGCCATTAGTGTTCATCGTACAGTCGCGTCCCGCAATACCAGCTTTGGTGTATATCAAGCTAGGGAAACGGCCACGAGCGCACGATGAGTGTGGCATGTGAATCATGGTGTACATGAAATGCATGTGTCATGTTACCACCTGTCATTTGTGTTTATGATACAGTCGCGTCGCGCAATACGAATGTTGGTGTATGTCAAGATAGCGAAACGGCCGCGAGCAGCCCATGAGCGCGACATGTAAATCATGCTCTGCAGGACATGCATGTCATGATTGTCATGTTACCAGCTGTCATTTATGTCCTTCGTACAGTCACGTCATGTACTACCAATTTTGGTGTATATCAAGCTAGCAAAACGGCCACAAGCGCACCATGAGCACGACATGCATGTCATGATTGTCATGTTACCACCTGTCATATATGCTCGTCGTACAGTCACGTCACGTAATACCAATTTTCGTGTATATCAAGCTGGCAAAACGGCCACGAGCGCACCATGAGCATGACATGCAAATCATGCCCTACACGACATGCATGTCATGATTTTCATGTTGCCACCTGTCATTTATATTCGTCATGCAGTCACGTCACCAAATACCACATTTGGTACATGTCAAGATAGTGAAATGGCCGCCAGCGCACCATGTGCAGGGCATGTATGTCATAGGTTACATGACACGCGTGTCATGATTTCGTGTTACCACCTGTCATTCATGTTCACCATGCAGAAATGCTTCGTCGTACCAATTTTGGTATATATTTATATAATTAGACGGTGGCAAGCACCCCGAGACCATCTCATGTAAGTCATGCTGCACATGACATGCGTGTCATAATTTGCGCGGTAGGACCTGTCACCTATGTTTGGCAGACAATCTTGTCACGTCATATCAATTTTGGCATATATCAAGTTCACGAAACCGCCTCAAGAGCACCGAAGCCATGGCATCTAAAGTATGCCGTTCATGACATGCATGTCATGATTTTCATGTTGCGACCTATCATTTATGTTCGTCATACAGTCATGTTGAGCCATACCAATTTTGGTATACGTCCCATTAACGAAACGGCCAGGAGAGCACAAAGTCGTAGGTGGCTAAAAAGATAGATAGATAGATATATATAGATAGATAGATAGATAGATAGATAGATAGATAGATAGATAGATAGATAGATAGATAGATAGATAGATAGATAGATAGATAGATAGATAGATAGATAGATAGATAGATAGATAGATAGATAGATAGATAGATAGATAGATACGCTCAAAGTCGCAAAAGTTCGCTAAGAAATGCTTCGCATTTAAAGGGGAGCGCGAGCAACGCTGCAGGACGAGCGAGATGAGATTGAGGCGGCGCCCCGCTTATCTTTCTCGCATAATTTCTGTGCACTGCTCTTTATTTATGCCTTGCGCTGTTGCTCTCGGTGTGGCTTTGAGCTATAGTAGTGAGCTGAGGTTCGTGTCTCTTTTCTTGTACCTCTCATTTGAGACGCCGTCACATGCGCGTCAACTTCAAGCGAGACGAGCGGCAGTTTTGGGTAGGCGCGATGCGCTCGCGTTCAAACCATCCGAGATTCCGAGCTTACAGCGACAGCGAGAACTCGCCTTGACAAGGACGCCGGGTTTGATGCTGGGGTCGTAAACAGAGAGAAGGACTCACTTTCGCTGCGGCGTGAAAAGGGAGATCATGGCTCGATGTCATTGCTTGATGCTGTTGTTAGCTGAAAGGTATGCCATAAGACAGCGTGCGCGAAAGCAATGTAGGCGTGCTGTCGTGTAGGTATGTGGCTTTTACTGAGCTACAGAAACGCTGTCGCATAGAAACAGGCGATGTGTCTCCTGGCCGTTATTATTAAACGCATTTCACGAAGGCTATATGTATCTATGCAACATCAGCTGGCTTCAATTTCATAATTTGACTTATTTCAAAACTCCGCTCCTCGAAAACATGTTTCCGGTTTTTTGGATTCGAGTGAAAGGGTTTTTCTGCAAGTGTCGCAGAAAATTACACCCGTTGCTTTTTCTGGCATATAAAGAAACTTGCTTTTTTACAATAAGCTTATCCGGACATGAGAATAGGCGCAGTCCTCATTACTATAAAAAATGAACACGAACTAAGAGGCGTCGTACAAATGTGGTTAGTTGTCGCAGAGTTGTCCCCTGAGTTTTCTTGAGGGGAGGCAGCCACCACCATAGCTCGGCAAACTCTCTCATGAGTCGACCCGCTCAGAGTCAGATCGAGCCGTGAATCTGAGTCTGAGTGAGCCCGGCTGAGTAATATGTTGGTTAGATTGAGTCCGAGTGAGTCGGGTGTAGGAAGTTTTAGTGAGTATGAGTCCGAGTTAGTCCGGTTGAGGAAAATATTGTTGAGTCTGATTCCGAGTGACCCTTAGCGCAAGATACATTTATTGAGTGAGTCTGAGTGAGCTCTACCTTTTATTGCCGACCTATGGTCCTATCTGCTCGCCTATCAAGATTACTATGAGGCTTTTATCGGCTTACGTTCACACTGAAATCTACTCACACATGCCTCAACGCACTAGCGTTCATGCTCCACCTCAATGTTTATTGATCAGAGACGTTAGTTCGAGGGGGGGGGGGGCGCCATGACCTCGCCCCGCAAACTATCTCCGGACGTTTTTGATAGAAATATCTCCTTTGAGACGCTCATTTCATAAAAACGTCCTTACTGGATTGCAACCACTGATAACTCGTATTTGAAGGTACGAGATCGAAAGGCGTATCGTGGAGCACCAATTACGTGACATATTGGCGTTAAACAGCATTTACACCATGATATGAACAGCTAATTTTAGGCCAGCGTACTAATTAGTCGACTCACTCATACGCAGATCGAACCGTCAGTCTGAGGCTGAGTGAGTCCGGCTGAGCAATATGTTGGTGAGACCTAGAAACGCCGCTCTTCCAGCTTTCGCTGTGACTGTGCTGCGGTTTTAGCGCAGGCCTGGCGTTTTTTGCCGACATATATATATATAACCAGCACACAAAAGTTTCACTGACCATTCCTGGAAACCACCAGCCTCACCTCCTTGCCGGGACTAACACTCATAACCGATGAACTTCTGACTAAAGTAACACAGTCTCCTATATCAAATGAAAGTACCAGAATAATGCTTCGGTATTCGAACCATGCTACGTTTTATCTGCAGTTCATAGCGACTAGTTGGTTTCTGCAGGGTACAACTGGTGAGGACGACGGAAAACCCCGGCGTGCACACTCCATCAATGCACACGTTAAGAAAGCTCTGTTCTCCGCCATAAGGTATAGGTGGCTATGAAGTTACTATACGCGCGTGTGAAGGACCACGACTCTGATATCGTAAAGGAAATAAAACAACGTGCACGTAAAGAGTATGCAGGCCCCAATATTTCGCGCATGTGTGCGAATGTATGCTGTGAAAATGTTACTTGATATTACAGAAGTTAGTTATGCGTGCTTTTTCTCTAGATTTCGACAGTCGCGTTTTTATTCGCATTCGTAACCGTGTATGCATGATTGAGGAGAAACTAAATTTCAGTAAATGTGTGTGTACTACCAGAAGATCTGAAGATACATTGCTGAGGTGCAAAATGTAGCGAAACATGACGACCTTACTTTCTTCAGGATTAAGTAACGGTACACCGCTAAGTTTAGCATGTGCGTCTTAGGTTAATAAGCTTCCGCTGCCTAAATGACTCACCTGCCTTAAGCTCAGCTCTTTTGTTATCTCAGATTGTTGCAAATCAGGCTGTGTTTGGCCTCAGCCTGCAGCGATCGCGTTTCGTAAAGGAGTTAGCTGCTAGTTTTACAGAGTTTAACACTCTTATTTGAGGAGCACACAAGGCAGAACGAAAAAGAAACCTCCAGATAAACCCGCGCAGCTCACGTCAACATAGAGCAATGCTACGTAGAATTTCGGCGTCAAGTTGAAAACTCGTTTAGTTCCGCCACTACGATCTCTAGCGATTCACATGTTGAAAATATTGTAATAAAAAGACAGACTGGTGGGCTAGTTGGTATTGCATGACTCGGAACAGTAGCGCAAAAAATCACACAGACGACAGAGCAAGGCGGGACACAGCGCTACAAATGCGCTGACAGCGCGGACAATAGACAATAGCGCTGTGTCCCGTCTTGCTCTGTCGTCTGAGTAATTTTTATTTTTTGCGCTACTCTTCCGCATCTTGTAATAATTTACACACTTGACGTAGAGAGCTTGAAATCGTCTGCAAATGGCCGGCTCGATGCGTTTGTATAAAATGTTCAAAACTGTTCCAGGGTCCCCTTAACGCAACTTGTTAGGATTAAATCATCCCTTTTCTGACACATCTATATCTTAGGCTAGCCTGGTTTTGTGGCTCATAATATTCGTCCAGCTAGCAGGCACAAGCAAATGTTTTCACAAGCACGCACGACGAGAACTGCTTTCTCTGCAAGTATTTCCGTACTTCGAAAATCGATTGGGATATACGCCACGTGTCCTATTGGCCGCGAGATCGACCTACAGGTGGCAGCACCGTCGCCGCGTTAGTGTGGAGAGGCGGTCGGAGGCGCGGATACAAATGCACACAGCGGCGCTTCGTTGTGAGCGGTTTGAGCCGATTGTTGGCGATTAAAGTGCGTTGATTGCAGCTTACTGGTAATATATACGCTCTTCATTGTTGAATCGATGCACGAATATCATCCAACGTTACTATTACTAGTGAGAGAAGCGCAATCTGCCGATGAAAGGGTTGCTCGCCCTGGATGACAGTCTGCTCTTACGCACTATATGACGTTTTTTGTTATCTCTGTACGTGTTTAGCTTGTGTTTTGTGTACTACGCACTGCAGTAGCACGACTGAACTACTTAAGTGTTTACTTCTTGTTCATTTGTATACCAGCCCATATTCCTGTGCAATGAGTTCAATAGCACTGTCCACGCGAATACACATATATACACAGGTAAGAGTTTAGCACAGAGCTTTCATCGATCGATTACGTGCACGACAATGATGCAACAAAGGTCCATTTATTTTATGGAACATGTTTTTTTTATTTCAAACTAATAATGTCCGCTGCCTTCCAATAATTTATAACAACTCCACACAAATGCTCAAGATAATGTAAAAAGAAAGGATGAGGTTTTGCGTGAAATTATGCGACATAAACGTAAGGCACGCCGTCGGGATTAATTTTGAACATCTGGGTCCTTCAATGCGTGCCTAAGTCTAAGCACACGGGTGGTTCTGCATAAATTTCGGCCCAAGTTGAAATTGCGCGCGGCAATTCTGTTTTATCAGTGCCGTGTCATTCTATTGTCTGTTTTATCTTTTCTTTTTTAGGGACAGTTTGAGTACCGAAGTCTCACACTTCACTTGATCGAAATATTTCGCTGTAGCGGGACCACGACCCTACAATAAAAGAGCATCTTAAACACAACTAAAGCTCATCATGAACTGGAGTGCCGCGGTTATGCACCTAACAACAACGCGAAAGTGCATGAGCCTCGTTTTTGTTTACCACCGAGTCGCTGAAACGCTGCGTTCACACACTATTTAATGTTCCTCATGTTTGGGACTATGCCAAGCGCACTTTAGGGTGTGCTTGAACCAGAAAGGGGGACCAACACTGAAATGATTCTGGCGAACGCAGGGTACGACACCAATACACAGCCCTCTCTAAAGTCGCACTCATTGATCTTATTAAAATGCGCATGCAGCCGAGCAAGCTCATTTGCTTCTGTGCACCGTGTTAAGTATACGTGCGAGCAGTTAAACTCGCGCTAACACAACAGAACAAACCGCCCTTTGAGAACGTGCGGGACGTACGCGCACATGTAAACACGACGTGGCTAGCAGACGACGCAGGGAGCAACTCACACTAGGCGCGTTTCAGCCAGTAGCCGCCAGGCGGCGACTCCGCTCGATCTTGCTGCCAATAGCTCCGTTCGCCAAAAATTGTGATGACTTGATACAGCTAACCCCATATAGTGTCTTGTTTCCTTCCATTTACCTGTCTGTCCTCCGACTTAGTGATGCCGTCTTGGTCGTTTAAAACATGATATTTAAGTACATGTGTAGCGCTGACGAACGAGAAAAATTAGGGGTGTGCGAATATTCGAAAGTTTCGAATATTCGTCGAATACTACATTCGAATTATTCGTATTTGATTCGAAAATCGTGTATTCGAAAAGTTTCGAATATTCGAAGTTATCGAATATTCGAAAAATCGAATATGCAATTCGATTATCATGCATAAAATAACTGCCCCGCCACGGTGGTCTAGTGGTTATGGCACTCGACTGCTGACCCGAAGGTCGCGGGATCGAATCCCGGCTGCCGCGGCTGCATTTTCGATGGAGGCGAAAATGTTTGAGGCCCGTGTACTTAGATTTAGGTGCACGTTAAAGAACCCCAGGTGGTCGAAATTCCCGGAGCCCTCCATATACTGCGTCTCTCATAATCATATCGTGGTTTTGGGACATTAAACCCTAGATATTATTAATATATTATCGTCTTCCACATTTCTGCTGCGTTCGCATCGCTAAAAACGTTGCCGAGAGGAGCGATAAACATCGTATGTACACGAAGGCACGATACCTGCCTGCGACGAGTGCCCCAATACGTATGATTCATTGCTGGTGCATCTCCGACGTGCAGCGCTGTTAGCGATCATGTAACCGTACATTTTCAATATTATGCGGCCGTAACGTACCGCACTACCACTCGTTCACTATGCGGGACCACTTCTGAAGAAAGACAGTGACCCACGTGACTGGTGGCGAACTGTAGGCACCTTCAGGTACCCCAGTCTGGCAAAGCTTTGCCCCATGTAACTCCCTATACCAGCCACTTCTGTTCCAAGCGAGCGTGCCTTTTCAGTGGCAGGGGGTGGGGGTTGTCTCTCTTACAAGGGAGCGCCTGATGCCTGATCATGTGGAGCAACTCATATTTCTTCATGATAACATGTTGTAATTACTTTCATTGTGCCGTGATATTTGCTTGTGTTGGGATGTGCATTGTGCTAGCCTGGACATTGTGTTCTGGAGATATGTTATGTATGTTATGTTATGTTATAACAGTGTATGTTATGTTGCCAGTCAGGCTGTTAATTTCTTTTTTCAAATAGCTACATGTTAAATAAAATATCGTTACTGTGGAGGCATCTTACTGTGGCATTACTGTGGAGCCTGGGCATTGTGTTCTGGATATATGTTATGTTATGTATGTTATGTTATGTTATAACAGTGTATGTTATGTTGCCAGTCAGGCTGTTAATGTTTTTTTTTCAAATAGCTACATGTTAAATAAAATATTGTTACTGTGGAGGCATCTTTCCTTTGATATTCGATATTCGATTCGATATTCGAAGGTGGATATTCGTATTCGATTCGTACTCGAAAAATTTGATATTCGCACACCCTTAAGAAAAATACAAGCTGACGTTGTAATCTCTTTGCTAACAGTATATCAGAATGGGCGTCCCATAGCTTTAGAAACATGAAACGCATGCCAGAACATATACTATGTGAACTAGCTTAATAGCAGATTTGGTAAATGTTGCCTAGCAGTGTTTAGTATTGTCAAACTGTTGGTCACTTTTCGCAAATGTTGCATTGGTTTGGCTATAACTTCGCTTAAAGTTCTGCTATATTGGCGCAAAATAAACCCATATTCGCAGTGCCCCACTAAATTCTTCGCACAGAGCGGAGGTTTCCCGTTCTCAACATTTGTTCTCAACATCACCTGTACATAACAGTAAATTCTAGTGGAATATAAGTATATAAACTTATATTTCACTTGAAGAAGAACAGCGGCAGAAATGACACAGACAGTTAAAGCTAGGAATAAAGCAGAGAGCTTACATTGCCAGCACGTTAAAAGCATATTGCAGTAAGCAGACCGGCAGAAAAAAAAACAATATAGAGACATAGGTAATGTACGGGATAGAAAAGAAGGACAGCCAAGAAATAATTTATGCTAAAATTGAAATTATGATTTTAAAAACTCTTTAAAAAAAGAAAAACAGACGTAAGCAAAGATAGCGTCTGTTAGGTGAATGCTTGTTCTGTTAAATCCAGCATCGGTACCGTTGGTGCTATAGCTGTTGCAACTGCTGGACATCATCACTCCAGTTCTGGCAAGCCTTCAGAATTCTGTTGCTTGAGAACACTAGCAGCACCACCATAGCTTCACCGTCAACAAGATTTTTGGTTGCGTAGGACCGCGCATAAAGGTTGCATAAAGCAACGAATGCGCTGCTCTGGTTTCAGCCACGGCGCTGACTCACCATCTGTGATGTCAAGCGCAGAACTACCGTTACGTCGACGGCAACAGTGATTTTTCTCTCCTCCTCTCTCTAAGTTTTATTCCCCCTCCCCCCCCCCCCCCCCATTCCCCAGAGCAGGGTAGCCTACCGGGCTCAGCCCTGGTTAACCTCCGTGCCTTTCTTTCAACCTTATTCTCTCTTTCTCTCTACGTGCACGAGATCCTTCAAATCGCCTAAGTGCGAAAGCCAGGACAGGCAAAGCAACCCGCCATTTTTGCATTTTTCAGACTTCGTAACGAAGGATCACACAAGAGGAACTTCGATAATGACTTTACAGCGGCATCAGCATGTGCGCGAAAGACGCCGCACGCATTGTAGTACCCGGCACAGGAGAGTGGCTAAGTGCCAAGTGTCAGGGCGCTGACAAAACTAAAAAAAAAACGATTAAACAAAAGTTCGGCTGGGCGCAGACGTTCGCGCGCTTGTCTGTCGAGACGACGCGAGCGCCACCTCGTAACTCTGCTCAACCAATATATAGGGACGCTCAGAGCTTATCGCCTATCCTCGATGGAAAACTCTTGCGGTAAGATAAAATAATGTCACTGCCTTTAGTTTTATTCCCGTGACTTAGTGGCAGCAGCATTAGCTTGAGAAGCTCCAGCTCAGCCAACGTTTATTCTTTCGCACGGAGGTGGTGCGATCGCAGTATCTTGTATCTTAAGATACACGATACTGTCACGTGGTCGTGACGTCGACGAAGACAACAGTCAGCACGTCCGAGAGGAAACTGTTTATTTGGCCGAACTTGTTGCCGAGAAACTGAGAACTACAGCAATACACGCTGTACAATGATAGCGGCGAACAGGGCGTCGTCCGTCGATCAACTGACAAGCGGTCAAGCGCGTCGGCTTTTATACAGGCGCTATGGAACTTTCCAGCAATATCGTTGGTGGCGGCGTTATCTCTCGACAAAGCTGGAACATTCGCGTGCGGCGAGAAATCTTAACAAAACGATCTACTAAAATCGCGGAGCTTCTCGAACACTGCTTCGCGGCCAGCGTCGAGCGTTGATAACCGTGCTTGCTGGTCAAACTCGAACACATCAAAATAAAAGAAGAAGCGGGCGTGCTAATACATTCTTCAATGTATCGGAAATACAGATACAGATACTTGTTTTGCGAGACGTATCGCGATACAGATAAGATACCCAAAAAGTATCTGAGATAGTATCGAAGATACATGTATGTTCGATACTGCCCAGCACTGGTTACATGCATGCAAAAGTAAATCATGTCACTGTTGCGTATTTGCAGGGCTCCAAGCGCTTCCGAACGCGCGCGGTTTCAAGATTGATATCAGGGGCCGTATTCTCAAAAGTCGACAATCACAAAAGTATCGCCTTTGGTGCGCGCTGATTGGCTATTGACCAAAACAGGAAAAGTGAGAGCGCCATCTAGTATTTCCGTCGACGTGACGGTGCTCTACGGCGCTCCTGCAATGCGTGGGATAAACGAACACACCTTATCACCGTCGGTTGGTGGTGAAGACTAGCATTTCAGTGACGTAGGCGGTAGCTTCTAGTGTTTTATCCTCGGTGGATGTACGCAGCATTTTTTGCGCTGAAACTTCAACGATCATTTCCTTGGGGCGTATCAGTACTCGTTCTTTGCCAGCGCCTGTTTTTTCATGGTTTGAACGTCCCAGGAACATGAACCGTGCGTTGAACAAGTCCCTCGTCTGGCGCGGTTGTCACTCTCGGTGACCTTCGTGGTCTTGTCCTACCATCAAAGTCATGGGCGATGCACGAGTTTCCTAGATTTGACGGCGTATCGTACGTAGCGTGCACACTGAATCCTTGCACTCGTGAACTTTGCATTGAACGAGCCGTATTCTTCACCTGTGCAAGCAACGGAAGCATGGAATGTGAAGCGTTCGTGCTAGACAAACTAATCAGCAAGTCTAGTTTAGTAACTGTTCGAGAAGCCTCGGATGTTCTGCAGCTTGTTGCAAGCGTCCCACTCTGTTGTGGAGCAGCAGAAACTTCATTTTTGCCACCGTCGGACCTTACCCACGGTCTACACGCGCAAATGAAGTCAAGAGGAGAAATCTTCTACAGTGTCAAATGCATGGGAAGATCAGCAAAGGAAGGTGAGTGTATGACATGAAAATTTTCTAGCATATAGCCCTAGCACTAAGCGTCACAATTTTAAGTGAACAAGCATTTCTGTTTTTTTTTTTTGCTATTGGGACAAGTTTCGATTGCTTTGGCCAAGCTTAGTGATTGTTCATGAGGAAAATCAAGCCGTGTGTTCCAGCCGAGAAATCTTTTGTGTACGTTTGCCAAAATGTTCTTAGTATTTGTTTGTTTGTTTTTTCTTGGCATCTCCAGCTGTGTGCTGTGTGGCTATGAATGGGAATACATTCCTCTTTAAATGTTTCTTTCAGGATCCCCATGCGTGTCATGTAAATACTTCCGTAAAGCTCTGCAGACGAGAAAATCGCGGCTGAAAAGAAAAGCAGCAAAGAGAACCTGCAAGAGGGTCAACAGGCTCCACACTGTTACCAAGAGGGTCAAGAGACTGGCCTCAAAGGTGCAGTGTTTGAGTGACACCATCTCCAGAATGAAAGATGCAACAGCAGCAACAGCGGAGGTCATTTTACAGCAGAAACTGCAAAGTCTGTCGCAGAAGCAACAGCTAGCTGTCAGACAGTGTTTTGAAGCTGCAAAACGAAAAAGCACACGTGGTATGAAGTACAACAAGGAATGGATGCTGGAGTGCATACCTCTTAAAATGCGCAGCCCCAAACTGTATGACTACATCAGGAGACAGAATATCTTAGTGCTTCCTGGGAAAACAACTATCAGAAAGTATATATCAAGCTACGTGGCTAATTTTGGTTTTAATGAAAACATGCTGCAAACACTAAAAAAGAAGACCGCCACAATGGGCCGATTCAAGTGCCAGGGAGGTATCGTGATAGATGAAATGAAACTGTCTGAGCACTTTTCTGTCGATACTGCTGGCAAGGTCAGTGGTTTCGTCGACTTGTGTGCCTACACACCTGAAGAACAAAAGCAACTGCCTTGTGACCATGGTCTTGTGGTAATGTTCGTGCCCCTCATTGGTAGCTGGAGCCAAATACTTGGAACATTTGCCACACGCACGAACATCAAGGGGTGCTGGAGGCCACAATTCTGGCAGGGAAAGCGGGGCTCTTCGTCAACTATGTTACATGCGATGCCGCGACATGGAACAGAAAGATGTGGCGGATGATGGGTGTGAAGGCAAATTCAAAAGAAGTTATTGCTAACAGGGTGCATCCTTCTGACGACAAGAGGTCCCTGTATTTCCTATCGGATTTTCCGCACCTTGTGAAGAACATCCGCAACACACTTCTTCAAACAAGCTTCCACACGCCAGATGGAAAGGTGAATATGTTATTCTTTAAGAAGGCTGCAAATTTGCTTGAGATGCCCTTCAGATCTCACTTGCACCTTGACGGGTTTCTGAAAACAATGTCCAACATGCAGTATGGAAGAGCTACAGAACTCTTGCCTAAAAATTTGGCAACTAATGCATAAATATAGTAAGGTAACAGCAGTTAGTGTTCAAAGCAAAGTAAATGTC
The DNA here is from genome assembly GCF_013339695.2 of Rhipicephalus sanguineus. Lineage (NCBI taxonomy): Eukaryota > Metazoa > Arthropoda > Arachnida > Ixodida > Ixodidae > Rhipicephalus > Rhipicephalus sanguineus. Next base: position 125,016,920 of record NC_051179.1, on the reverse strand, counting down.
AGATACCGAATGTAATTTTTATGCAACATTTCTCATGCATCTGCCATTGGCTAATTGCAGTGAATGCTACATTTTTTTTCTCTTACTCCAGGTCTCTATGGGGCCACTGCGAGAAGCTTTGAAGCTTGATGAGAACAACCTCACCTTGAAAGCCATGCCTCGGCATACGAAGACCCACATAGAGCCAAATAATTTTGAAAAAAAAACGCCAGGCCTGCGCGGAAAGCGCAGCACAGTCACAGCGAAAGCTGGAAGAGCGGCTTTTCTAGAGCCCGTTATAAACTCTCCTGTGGCTACTAATACAGGTACATTAGCAACGTACCCACTACGTCACAAAGCGTAATTTTTGGGAAGTTTGGAAGCACCCAGCACTACATTATTCGTTGTGCTGCGGAGAAGCGAGGTACCATATGTAAGCGATTATGTGCAGTTTGTTGATGCGGCGGTTGATGACGATGAATAATTATGGTTGCGCCCTTTGTAAAGGGTTGGAAGCTTTAAACGACCCACTAGTTACGTAATGCATATTGTGTGACGCCCGGTCGTTATTTAACTGTCCCACCACGCTTTATAACACACTTTAACCGGAGAAACGTAGAGCGAGAGAGAGAGAGAATTGACTTTATTGAGACCCTGAGGAAATGGATCATGGGAGCCTTATGGGCTTCCTTGGCAACCAACAGAAGTGCACTTGCGAGGAACCCACTACGCTATAAATCATTGTAATTTTTGAGAAGTAGGGCAGTAGGCACTGTGCCATTTTTCGTCATTTTACAGACAGCCGTGGTACCTGCTAAACGCATGTAAGGCATTATGCGCACTTTGTTGATGATGTGCGTGATGACGATGAAGAATTATGGCAGAGCTCTTTGTAATGGGTTGGAAGCATTCAACAACCTACTCGTTGCGCAATTCGCATTGTATGACGCCTGGTTACATAATTCGCGTTGTGCGACGCTTGGTGCTTATTTTACTCTTCTACCACGCTATATTGCATATGCTAATGTGGTTCCTTCCCGACATGAAGCCTGTATAGGACCTTTTTGCAAAGCAGTGTCAAGCACCGGCATGGCTCAGAGGTTGAATACTGGGCTCCCACGCAGAGGGCCCAGGTTCGAACCTCGTTCCATCCTGGAATTTTTTTCTTATTTAGTTTTTTTCTTATTTCGAGCGATACTGGTTACGGACACCGGCGGCGGCGGCGGCGGCGGCGGACAACTACGGCACCAAAAACGGCCGGTGAAATGATCTCATAACAGCGTTCGCTGTAAAATGCGTGTGTCCCTCGCCTTCCAAATCTTCGGCTCTGAATCTTTGAGAGGCCTTCAGCTTTACAAACCACAGCTTGAGAAATGTTGTGGAAACATTGAGCCAACGCAGAAATTTTGCAGGTCAGTGTTTCTTTTAAATTCATTTAACTCGCTCAAGCGTGCCTTTTACTGTGGCGAAGCATATACTGTGGTGAAGCTGCATAAAAATATTGATGTGGCCCATTTTCACAGTAAATTGTTACAGCAATTCTTCTATGCCTATTTAAAGTGAAATACACATAACATGATGCAGTGTGTAATGCAGTGACATTAACTCATAACACCAACAATACTTCCAGTTCAACATATTACTGAGTATTGTGAAGTGTTTCTTTTAAATTTCGGACAAGTCTTGAGCAGTATGACGTTCAGAATTCAGAGAATGCACCAAGACCACATATTAGATAATCTTGCTGTGTAACTGTTCAGCGGTTGGGGTTACCTCCTTACTCATGCATTTGCAGGAGGATGAAGTCTCTCATCACAACTATGACAACGCAATTTCCGGCGGAAGCTTTGAGGCCCAACTCTCCGGCAGTACGAGACCTCGAAGAATTCTTGGAATTCCTCTCAAGATGGGAACAGACCGCTGATAGAAAGAACTTCCTGAGTGAATCTACGGCGGAAGGACTGAGGGTCACTATTACGAGTACCTTGAGTCTTCTAAGCTACTTACATGAAGAGCTTGGCTATGCATACCTGATGACAAGCCGCTTAAGCCAAGATAAAATTGAAAACCTCTTCGGTATTGTCAGGCTGTCATCTGGATGCAATGCTCATCCCACTCCCCAACAGTTTCTCACGACTATTAATTGTCTGAGCTATTATAATCTTGCTAAGAGTGTTGCTGGATCAAACGTTCCAGAGGGGGTTGTAAGCTCGCTTTTGACTGTCGCAGACAAGCCGGCTAATGTGTATAAGCAGCAGCAACTTCTTGACTTGTTGCTTGATGAAGGAGACTTGGAAGGTGCTGAAGTTTCGCTTCATAGCAGCTCTTTGACTGCACCAGACCACCCATACGTCATTCAGCATAGCGACTCGAGGCTTACGTACTATGTGGCAGGCTATGTCGCTAGAAAATGTGTGCTCCAAACAAAGTGTAGTGCATGCATGTATGAGCTTCTGCTGCCTGCATCAGATGGCCAATCCCTATATGCTGCTGTTTTCACAAAAATCTTTTGATTTTGGTAGTCTTCTGTACCCTTCGCTGAAACTTTTCGTTTTTATTAGTGAACTTGAAGACATTTTCACTGGTTGTTTCAGTAATGACTTACACAAAGACAGCATCTTGGATGTCTTGGCAGTAACTAACAGGCGAAGCATTGGGGGTGTTGGCTGCATTGCAAGCCATTAACTGCTAAGCTGATCAGCTTTTATGTGGTCACACGTATGCATTTTTTATGTCAAGGGTTTGAACAAGTCGCGGGATGAGAAACGAAGAAGCGCACAGCAGCACCTGAAATTGAGTAGGCTATAAATTGCTACAGTGGAGTAAGAACGATGTCATTTTTCATGCATATTTTATTGCACTAAATTTTTGAAGGTACACCAAGAAAAAAAAACAAATTTTCCGAGAAGAGGCTTGTAAGCGAGAGAACGTGCAAATAATGACGTGAAATCTCAAAATAAAACTTTGATCTTGAATATTTTTGTATTAATAAACCTGTGATGGTAAATTTAGCAGCATTAGGGTTCTCGGTGCACAATTCATCGATCTAAGCCGATTCATTGTTCCACTTTAGTGTCCCTTCAAACAATTTTGCGACCGTAACGTCTTTTTTTATTTAAATGCATTTTGGAAAGACAACCTAAACTCTGTCGTTCTGTTTGCCTAGTTTTATGTTATCTTTTGTATGCTGGCTGTATAATTTTATGCTTTTTACACTTTACTTAATTGCAAATGTTTTATAAATATGCAAAGCTTGTATTTTGATGTTATCAATTATTATTATCATTACAGTTACGACTCTGCTCTGCAGTGGTGTTGCGTTTATTAAACTCTTCTCAAAATCTTCCACTACTATGTTTCACTGAAGACATTCTTTTGCAGTATTCGGTATTTGCATTTTTGTGGGTCCTACCACAACAAATCAATTCCCATATTTCGAAATCAAAGGGAGGTTTGGAAAAACTGCTGTTCTTCAAACAATGTCGATAAAGCCTGCATTTTTTGTCGTGTGTGCACGCAGCCACAAGCAACGCGCCCTTTATTTGATTCCAGCTTTGATGTTTTGCATGGAACGGGCCAAGAGTGTTTCTTTTTGTGTGGAGCGTATTCCTTTTTTTTGGGGGGGGGGGGGGGGCTTTCGGTGTGGTGGGGGGGGGGTCTTCCGGCCCGCTGGTTTCTGGTGTAAAACGTGTACACTCTAAAAAAAACGCGCTCGTTATACTGTACAATGTGCTATGCTGCTTCGAGCTGCAGTGCGGTCAGCAGCAACTTCAACAACAATAATGTCAAATAATCTTCATTTGAATTAATATTTTTGAAAAAAGAGGAGGTATAACAATAAGAAAAAAGTGGGAGATCATCTTGGGCGGCACACTAGGCGCGACGGAGAGTTACCAACACGTACGCGGAACGCCTGCCAGCCATCCGCCCCGGAAGATTGGTCGACGCCAGCGCCACCGCATCATTCCACGCCGAAACGCCCGCTCCCAGGCAGCCGCTCGCGCCACTCAAAAGCTTCTAGTACACTCTACTATGATGCTAGCGGTCTTTCTGAGGGCAGTGTTGCCAGGTGGTGGTTAGGAGCTCGAGAAAAAATCACAGCATATCCACGGGGTGAATGATGATGAGTGGGGCGGAGCTACGGAGGGAATCATCTGTAAACCGTGAAACTCTTCCGTGAAATGCGCCCAGTACATAATATAAAGAGTGTGAAACATCGTGTATATATTAAACATCAAACTTTTATTGTACTGTTGGTTTACGTGGTCCCTTCATTATCACTTGTGATCGGTGAAATGCAAGGAAGAAGTCCGCTCCCGAGCGAAAGAGCGCCAAGAGCGACCGCATTCCCCGCTCGCCCTGTGCGAATTAAAGGCAAGGCTAGAGGGAAGACAGGACGCGCGTTCCACGACGCGAGGTCGGTAGCATGCCCAACGAAAGCCAACGGAACGCGATCGTGCAAGTGCTCCGGCTTCGCATCGCCTCATGGTTCCATTTAGCGTCCCAAAACCAAATATATTGCTCAAGGTGTGCCTTGCGTTTTTCGTAGAAATAATTTCTTTATCATGTACATTAAGACGAAAAGTTGAAAGCTCACTAGAGTGTATCGCCCGCAAAGTATGTCTTTTAGTGTGATTTAACTCTCGTACGGCAGGGTCCTCGCGCCGTTGCCGGTCCACCTCGCCCGTTGACGATCGGGCGAGGTGGCTACATACAACAACTACTACTACACTTTAAGAAAAACATCTGGCGTTCTTTCTTTCTGCTTTTACAAAATATCTGGCGTCTTTCGTTGGTATATTTCATCAATCAACGGCATTTTGAACAAAATTTTTATTGTTTAATCACGCACAGGAGAAATCTCACCAGGCACTACCTTGGAGGTAAACAATGGCTGCTAATGGGAATGAGAGACAGAAGAAGTCGGCTTTTAGCTAACACTTACACTTCTACTTCTACTAACGTTTCCTACTGGAACATGCCAATGGCTGCTAATGGGGAATGAGAAACAGAAGAATTCGGCTTTTAGTTAACGCGCACGCTGCGAATTTTTTATTGTTCAACAACGCACAGGAGAAATCTCCCACCGGCACCACATTGGAGGTCAAAGCCTAAGACTTGTTACGGACTACTACGATGACGACGATTACGAGGGACGAACGGGTGCCGCCTTAAGGAGCTTCGCCCCTAAAATGCCTGATATGAGCTCTGAAGGCTTCTAACACAATGTGCGTTTGTATCGGTTGATCCTTGGGGATGGCAAAGGTCGCCTCTGTTGGCGCACATTTGGGCAGACCTAGGCAAACTCTGAGTGCCTGAGCTTGTGCAGCATGTAGAACGCGAAGATTCGTCTGGCAGGTGTTGGTTAGTACAGGGAGACTATATCTCAGAAACCCGAGAAATAGTGCTCTATATTAATTCCAACATTGCGTCTACTGACATGCCCCAGTGTTTCCCTCCCAGGAACTTGAGCAGCTGGGCAATGGCCCTCAGGTGCTTCTTCAAGTAGGCCACGTGTGGGCTCCAATTGAGGTTTCTGCCAATAATTATGCCGAGAAATTTGTAGGTTCTGGCATAAGAAATCGACTGCCCGTGAATAGAAATGGCATAGGGTGTCATTGGTTTGCGCGTGACCGCCCCCAATGCACACTTCTCCGGGGATATTCTGAGGCCTTGTTTGGTAAGGTAGTGCGCTGTCAAGGTTGCAACCTGCTGAAGTCGCACGTATTTGAAGTCGTGTAGCGGCTGAGGTCCAGACGCATACGTCGTCTGCATATATAGATATCTTGATCGTACATGGCAGGGATTTCACAAGTTAAATGAGGGCGAGATTGAACAGTATGGGACTTAGTACTCCGCCTTGAGGAACGCCTGGGCAGGTATAGTGTAGTGTGGTGGGGCCGTCTTCGGTGGACACAAAGCATGACCTTGCAGACAGGTCCATCGAAGAACTCGACCACCAAGACCAACCACCTCAAGTGCATCGATAATAGTCTCGTGTAGAACATTATCATAGGCGCCTCTCACATCTAAAAACAACGCTGCAGATAGGCGCTTAAGTGATATCTGCTGTTGAAAGGGGCTTGCGGGGGGCTAATGTCTGGCAAAACGTTGTCCGCCGTTGAGAGGCCAATCTGTCCATACGACGCTGCATTTTCGTTTGCATTCGGCTGGCTGTCCTAAGGTCAGGTATGGACTTGGTACGCCGATATCATCGTTCCGCACGACGGCGAAGCGCCCGTAGTCGTTCTAATTCTGTATCGCAATCGTCTCTCTTAGAAGGAATCACAATCGGGCGCATTGTGTCTTGTATTGTGCGCTTGATTATTTGCTCTAGCCCAGTGGGCAGGCACGCTTGGCAAACATTTTTCATATCAGACTTGAAAGTGGTCAAGTTAGTCATTCTCACCGTCTTCTGTAGACAATACTTGAAGAGCCCTTTGATGTGAAGATAGGTTGGAATGTGATCACTTCCGTGTGTCTCAATATCCGAGAACCACTTAACACATCTGCGGCCGTATAACGAACCGCTGTTCCGTGTTCCGTATTCCGTTTGGCCGCCATTAGCGCCCCGTGATTGGTTGTTTCACCTGTCACTCAAGTGACGTGTCGGAAGCCCAAATTTTGGTGGCGTCAAAATGACGAGTACGCGCTCATTATGCTAAAATATACGGAATCGGTTCCGTTGAAGCGCGGAACAGCCAGCGAGTGGCCCCGTTTTGACGGAATAGCAAACATGGCGGTACCAGCGTATTTGTCAGAGGCTTTTTCGTGTTGTTGGCGGCGGTGGCTCGGCGGCTCGGCAGCGCCGTGGGCGCCCGACGATGCGCTGGACATGCCAGTCGATGAAAGAGTTTGCCGTCACTTTCGCCCGAAGAAAGGAAGGTGCGGCGGTTGTGCGACGAAGTGGCCGAGGAAGGGGCGCGACGGCGCGACCGACTGCGCTGTCGGTGCAGCCTGTGGGTGTTGTGCGGCCTTCGGTTTTTCGCGAGTGGCAGCTTTCAAGCCTCGTTTGGAAGCGAGGATACTATTGTCATCATGCAAGCTGCGGTGAGCAGACTGTGTGCGATGTTGTGGCAGAGGTAATCGTGCACGCCGGGATCCGTAACAAGTGGGTTCACTTTCCGTGGACGCCGGATGAAAAGGGGGCGTTGAATGTTTCCAACGGCTGCCGGCGTCATCGGATGCGTGGACGGCAGCGTTGCCGTCATCATTGCACCGAAGGGCGACCATCACACGGCGGCATTTTATCCCCGCAAGAGACGTTATGCCCACATCGTCATGCTAGTAATTATCGGTCTTCCCATCCTTTCGAACTAATGTCCGCGTAGCGAAATGTGAATCACAGTGGTTCACGCTTTCGTCAGATCTGCGACGCACACATCGGAATCCTGCAGTGAACCACTGCGTCTGGGGTCAGACTACGACGCCCACGTCTGGCGGACAACGCGGCTGCGTGAGCGCATCGAAGGGGCCCGGATTGCCGCGGCCGTACCTTCTGGCCTCTAGGTGAGCAGAACAAAAAGTTGGGATATTCACAGTTTGAGCTAGCGGAATATTTGTTCGCGCTATGGTTAATGCCCTGTTTGATTAGCTACAGGTACTTGGTAACTGTGACAACTGACAGGATGTCGCTCGCTGCATGTGTGTCATCTTGCAGCTATCGGTTATCCGCTCCATAATATCGACCAATGACTCACATTGTCATGACAGCCCATTTGTAGTAGTCATGCTTCGCGTAGTACGGGTAAGTCAGACTGGTAAGGTGTATAGCATTAGATCATGTAGATCATTCCATCATTGCTCTCTTTGTGTGGCTCAGCCTTGTGGATCTCTTACGTTGAAGTAGTATTTACAACACACCACTTGTATTTGTGCTGGTTACAGAGGCTACAAACCAGGACCATGGCTCCTGACACCTCTCCGAGGCTGTCCTCTCAGAAACGGTGTTAAAAAGGTAAGTGCTACACCGCACATGCTGCAATGCAGTCTGTAATGAAACGTTGTATTGGGCCATTGAAGAGCTGTTTTCGCTGTGTTCAACACTGCTGTACCCTCCATTAAGAATCAGAATGTGCATCTCACATTGCTGCAGCATGTGCAGTGTTGCACTTGCCTTTGCATTGCAGAAGGTGACAGAAGTGTTCATGATTTCAGCGATGATTACAATAGTGAGCATGGCAGTGTTGTCAGTGATGACCCCCAACCACTGCTTAGACAAGAAAGGTCATCACGCTCCATATGTATTCCTGGACAAGCTGTCCGCAATGGTAATCCACTATTTGGCTAACTGCACCACCGATAACAGCACTAGGCAAGTGGCATTTCAGTGAGAAACATGCGTCTAAGAAGTAACAATAATATATGGGCTTTTCTGTGCCAAAACCATGATACAATTGTGAGCCACACTGCAGTGGAGGACTGAATTTATCTTGAGCACCTGTGGCTCTTAACGTGAATCTCAATGTAAGTACAGCAGTGATCCTGCATGTTACCCTCATGGAAATGTGTTCGCTGTCAGCGGGAACCGAGCCATGTGCTGAATGAAGTTCAGCAGTGCGACTTCTTACCTGCTAAGATGTTACCTAAGAAGTAGAAGAAAAAGTTCTGAAGTTAAATTTCCCGGTAATAATAAATCGCTGCGGGGTTTCATTATAGGCCGTATGACCAGGTCTTTCGCAGAACTTGACTACACGTGACTGGGTCATTTTTATATGGCGGTAGATAGGAACTTTTCATTTAGCAACTGTCAATATAATGCACTGTACTCGGCAGCTGAGTGTTATAGCCAATTCACTGGAAAGCAAGAGTTTCTTATTGTTTTTGTTACTGCTGATCGTCCTCCAATCACGAACACTCTGACCGTTATCTGCTCTATGATTGGGAGTGCACACCAAGTCTTTGTCTCCTCACTTCCTGTATAACAACACACGGCTCGCCTTTTGCTTCACGCACAACTTGTGGGTACTGTGCTCTTTTGTTGCACATCCACCACAATGTCCCTTTTGAAAGGGCCAACTGATGTTGAAACAGATCGTCTGGCATTTCAAGTACCTTTTTCTCATTCAGAAGTGTGCTCATTTGTGAATGCAGAAGTAATGTGAAAGAATATGTAAGCAGTCTCTTCAAGACAGAACCTTGTAAAAAAAAGAATTTATTCGTGTTCACACCAATGCAAAGACGGTATATACTTTCTGTAAATAAACGTACATTGTGAAATTGTAGTGTCATGTTTTTAAAGCATTACTGACATTTATTACATGCACAAGTTACAAGAAACATCATGCTGAAGGAAGCATAGTGTGACATCGTACTGAATGGGTAATTAATGACTACTACAATGCAAATATAGACAGCATGCCTTTCTACAATGGACACGTTACGTTGCTAAAAGCGTTATATGCGTTTCAAGGAGCACCTTTGTGGTCTTGTGTGGCATGGACCAATACTGTAAACAATATATGCGCACCTCGAATTTTGGTTTAAGTTCGGCACATGTTGTCTCTGTTTATTGCTGCGTCCCATCCTACCGCATGAAAAAAAAATAGGGACACATGAAATGTGCACAGTATACGAATCACAAGGTACGTGGGCAATTGTGTGCACAGCTATGCATTTCAGATATATTACAGAGTAGTATAGTACCCCTAACAAGGTGGTGGTTTGTCAATGTTTATAAGAAAGGACAGTTGCATAACAATGGTATTACATGAAGCAGCAAGACAAACCAATGTATACAGTGTTCAAAACACGCCTGTGCAAGTGACAGGATGCTTTCCTGAATAGCAATAGCAAAGTATTTTCTTACAGATATAGCGCCAACATTACATAAATGTAAAATGCATGTTGCAATGTAACTGGCCTAATTTGCAAAAAAGAGTATATGCTTGGTATTTGAGGACATAACTTTGCAAAAGGATTTATAGCTGTGATCCACGCAAAGGTCAACTGCAGTTTCAAAAAGGACACAGATAGTAGACTGTGTGAATATTTTACTCAGTGTAAAAGCACCTCCTGTGAGTGGCAAACAGGCATATCATCCTTTAGTGCAACTTGTAAAAACACTTGTGTCATATATATTCCTACTTCAAGTGACATCATGAAACTACAGTCTTTTGATGTACAGTCAAGCATGGTCTGCATATCATTTCAGATAGCTGACTAGCACATGTCAAAAAGCTTATGAAGAGCAAGCACTGCCACGAAATATTGCAGTGTCAGTTTCTCTGGAGAGAAAGGCTATGCTTACAGGCTTGCCGCATGAAATGACGGCACATGATATGTGTTGTGTGCATCATTTCACAAGGCTGACGATCACATGTCAAAGCAACTTGTGAAGACGTGCTCACACTACCACAAGAAAGTGGAGTATCGATTTAAAAACACTTATGCCCTACACTTGTCACACCAAAAAGATGACACGCAAGTAAAGAAACGCGAAACAAAGAACAGAAAAATGAAGAAAAGTTAAAACAGAAATAAAGTCTTAATGTTCATGGCCGACGAGGTGGCTACAGCAGCAGTGAAGACTGGGGAACTCCAGGCCCAATGGGAACCAGGATATGTTAGGGGTGCATGCGATGCATTAGGTAGCCGAACGCATGCCTCTCACTCCATCGACAAGCTGTGGATACTGCAGCTAGAGAAATGCACATAATGTATTACAGGCCACTTAATTCAAGAACACACAGGAAAATAAACTAATGCTCCATCGGTTTCATTCGGATAGGCAGCGATGACAAGGAATTTGTCATTGAGCTGGAGAACAAATCCAACCGTTTTTTGTTATTTATACGTTTAAACCAGGGCTCAACCACAAGAAGTCAAATAGATTTGAAGTGTTGGTTTCACTTATTTTGTTCCATGAAAATATGACCCTGAATTGACTCCTCTTCTTCCGAACCTCGTTACAAGCACTTCAGGGTAGCATCGTTAAGTCCCCACACTTGAGCCTCCTTTACGTGGCAAAAAAAATCTCAGAACTTGGCGAAAAACTCGTAGCACTTCTAGCCAAACACGCCAAAAACAGGCCTGCCGCTGCTGGAACAGCCGGATAGGTGGCTCCGTAAATTCTCCCCCCTTTTTTTTCTTCAGAGTTCTCGCCGCAACACGGTTAAGCAATGCAGCATATATCATATGGTTCTCTGCCGACTACAACAATTATACTTATCAAATCTATTCGCTATATCATCACAAATGAAACACCGTGGTGTGCATTTTAAGAAAAATGTCTTACGCAACAAGTTTCTCCTGTGCAAGTTCGTTTCAGCAGAAATGTACGTAAAATGCACACGGGAAACAACTGAACGTAACACGTCCATGTACGCTGTAACTACGCTCGCTCACGCACTATCGTTCACGAAATCAGAAGGTGAAGCTTACTAGATATTAGACGATAGAAGTACAGAAGCTTCCGCAGTTTGTAACATTTTTTTTTTGTTTTTCGCTACCTGTAAGAACCAAAGCAAAGTAAACATAACGCAGCAACGGCATGCTCGGCATTGTTTACTCACCTTGCGGCTGGAATTCCATGTTTTCCTTGTTCTTCGCAGCTTCCGATATTCCCATACGACGAAAATACTACTACCCCGGTAGTCGCGATCACATTCTTTTCGCAGCACTATAGGTGACAAAAGAGAAAACACGGCTCGCAGAAACGATCAGCTGTTTTTCTCGCAACGGCCACCTTAGGCGACTTGGATTGAATTCAAAAGCGACATCGATGTGGCTACGACTCTGAAAATACGTTTGTTTTGCGTTTACTTCGCAATACGCTTGATTAACCTTAGCACCAGAAGCTCATAAAACAAATTTATTTTCATTTGCGTACGATTGTTCTTTTGTCACACGCTCGCGGACGAAGTAAAAGAGTTATACGGCCCCTTTGCAGCCCTTAGCCAAAAAGTCACTAAAGCCCCTAAATTTTCCCCCTAAAAATACCTACAAAATACTAGGGATTGCCCCCGAATTCCTACGTCAAAAACGCCAACTGCCGCACTTGTCTTGCTCAACAAGCTATGGGCGGCTATGAGCGCTTTTCATTGGCCAACTTCGAAAAACGTCACGGCTTGCGGCGTGGGCGGTGCCCCAAGCGTGACGTAACAGGGAAAACGGAATACGGAACACGGAATAAAATTAAATTATCTGCTGTGTGGTGAAGGAGCTGGAGACGAAAGTAAGATCAAGGCAGCTACCGTACGTCACACCTCGAAGCAACGTTGGACTGCCATCATTCAGGAGAGAAAGGCCATGATTCGAGGCGAAACATGCCAATCGTCGTCCTCTTGCGTTTGTCCTTGTACTTCCCCACGCTAGATGATGCGAATTAAAATTTCCTATAATGACCCATGGAGCAGGACGTACAGTCAATATAGGTTCTAAGCTTCGTGAATTAAAAGTACGCGAAGGCGAAATGTAAACCCCTATTAAAGTAAACATGAGTTTGCTCTTTTTAACAGTTAGACACACATACTGATTGTCGTCATCAGGCTCAGTTGGCTGTAGCAAATATGTGAGTTCACGCCGAACATAAACGATGATTTTGCTGCATGCTCGATTTGTCAAGGACATGACAGCTTCGTACCCCGATAACCTGACTGGTTTCGATATGTTGGACTCGCAAATGACGATGATGGGGAAACCGTCAGTGTGCACAAATTTACGAAAATCAGAAAGGCGCGATTTGAGCCCTCTCGCATTCCACTGTATGACGGACGCTGTCTTGACTTCCGTTCGAAAAGAAGGGTGGTTGGTAGCCATGGCTCCACTCAAGAGATTCAAGCACTGGGCTCAAGGCGTCCAGTATTTTGACTGCACTCCGTGCAGGCGTTGTCCCCGTGTCCAATAAGACCTCTCGAATGGCGCTCATGAGGGAACAACGCATAGAGATCACTTGACGGTGTGCCCTAAGTATGTCATTAGCGGCGGGTGGCCTCGAGAGGGCGCGTCCCCTCCTGAGGTTCTTTGGCAAGTAAGCGGTTCGGAAGCGCAGGCCATTCCTTTGGGGAAAGATTCCTATCCGCTGGTGTCTTTGAACTGATTGGCCCATTCGTAGTTTGTCTGTGTGGTACCGCATGGGAGTGGGCGCTGTCGTTTCGTGCATGAGCCTTTTTTGAGGTCGAACGATGGCGCCGCCACCCGCGCCGACGTCGGACTGCTTCAGAAGCCTCTCTATGGGTCGAGTTGTCTCTCGCCATTTGTTTGAGAACAGCACGCTCCTTCTTGATGCGTGGGTAGTCTTTCGACGAGGCAGCGTGAGAGCCATTACAGTTGGCGCACTTCAGAACACCGGAGCGGCAGGTCTCTTCCGCGTGTGGTTCAGTGCACGGGGGGCACAATAACGAGTTGGGGCACACGCCCTTGACGTGCCGTAACCTGAAGCACTGATGGCATTGAAGTGGCTTCTGTATGAATGGGCAAACAGGGTGTCGGAAATGCCCGACTTTAACGTGGGATGGAATACAGTTCCGCTTGAATATCACTTGTATACACCGTGTCTGACCAAGACGGCGCACTTGCGTGATGACGATGCCCTCATTTGCCGGTTTGATGAGGGTAGGTAGGTCCGCGTTGGGAATTGCAACATCGATGTCGTAAACCACACCGGCTATGGATGTACCGTCCACTGGGATAAAAGGACGCATTTTGATGCCGCCTAGCTCCGTGATTTGCTGAAGTTTTGCGAGCGCACTCACATGAATCACGTCTATAGCAAGAATATTTTTTTTGTATTGATTCTAATGTCTTTAATCTCATTGGGCCCCTCACATTCTAGATAAGCGGATAGGGTTTGCCTGTTCAGCAATCGTAGCTTGCCTGATTCTTCCGGCACGCTTGGCTTCACAGTCGCTGTACTTGCAGGAGTTGACGGAGTCGCGTTGAAGATCTTCCTCTTCGCCCTCTTTCTCTGGACGGGGATAAAGCCGTAGTCTGATGTGTCATCTCCCGAGACTGAGTACAGTTCTGTTTCCTCGGTGTCACTGAGGAAGCTTACTCATTTCCTTGCGGTTGACAGCCGTGATGACTTTTGGGCAGGTGGGCCTCGGGATGGCTCCGCGTCCATGGCTGCGAGACGGGGAGGCGATGCACCATAAGAAACCGCAGATTTCATCGAAAGCGCAGAGAGCACTGAGAGAAGCGCTCGGTTATTAGGTAGAATTTATTGAAAAACCGAGTTGCCAGGTGTGTACTGAGCAAGTCTGGCAAAGCGCACAGTGTTACCACGAGGAAACAAGAATTGAATTGGGAATCATTGTCGTGACGTCGACAAATATTGAGGCTGAAACAATTTTTTTTCAAACACAATACAATAAGCTAAGAATTATTAAGAAAGCTTACCTAAAGTACTATACTAAATTTCTTAGCGTAGCGATTACAGTCTAAAAATGCGTGATACCCGCACAAGACGTGCATGTTCACTAGTTCCTTTTTGTTTGAAGTGTGTAGCGGAATGGAACAGGCTGTCCGAGTAGCACGTTTGTTGTGAACGTGATGAATTGCTTGTATATATGCTATACCACCGTGCTGTAACGTCCAAGGGTAATGCGGTGTCATTCTCTAATAAACAGAGGAGATCCGTAAATATTAAACACTACACATGTACCTACTACTTTGCGCGGTTTGCGCAAGGTGGTAGTTACACGTGTAATTGGCCGATTACATAAAACATAGAAGATAGGAGCGCGCGTGGAATTGCCCCCCACTGAAAAAGCATCGTCCCGACTCTTATAGACGTCAGACTCTGGGGTTTCCAAGATGTGTGGCGCCACCTGTCGGAGAAGTATTGAGTAGTGCATAGACCGACTCTCTCGTACAGTTTGCTATGGGACCAGGTGCAACTAGCGAGTGCGAAACAACGATTGAGCTTAATATCGCGTGTGTTCGCGCATTTAGCACTCAGAACGAGAGATGTGAATTGCTCTCCGCTAGTCGGACGCGCCACCGAACCGTCGTGAAGTGCTTGCTGGATCACTCGCCTGGACGACGGCGAAAACAGCAGCAGACGAGAGCCCTCCGCACGCTACGAAGAAACTCCGCAAAAGACGCACTGTTGCGTTGTGAATTGCCACGGACGTAAAAGACTGAATAACAACGTTCAGTTTTACCGATTTCTATAGTTGTCGTACGAAGAAGAAAGGCGAGAGCGCTGGATACGGGCCCTTGCGAGCGTGTTGGGCAAGCGATGTACCCGCGTTCTCCACAGCCGGTGGCATGAATGTGTGGCTCTGCTGTTGTTTTGCGTAGCCCTGATGCAAAACCGTGGTAACCTTGACTATGAAGCTCAGCAGAGGCTCTGACTGCGGTGCTTGTCGTGTAACACGAAGTGAGCAGCTAGAGGCAGACTGGAGACGCGTGATACGCACACCGCGACGAGTTGGTCGTCACAACACAGCATCGCGGACGTATGTACGTTTTGAAGGCTCAGAGTTCTGGTTCTAACTAGCTAACACCACGTGCGTCATACAAGTAAATCGCAGAATGTTGGTCGTGACCCCCTTCAGGTTTGTTTCGGCCGTTTCCTCCGCGGTTGCCGTAGATATATCTCGGAGGCCATGGTTTTGCCTTTGGTTGTACCCCGCGAAAGTGGACATGCGCGTATCCCCATTTGCAGCACATACAAACGGAAGACGACCATCAAGAGACCATTTGAGGATGAGTAATAAAACACTCCAATGCACAGGGAGCGAAAGATGAATTAAGGGAGAATGCAACTGAAAAGGCGAAAATCGCCGGAGCCATTCGCCCCTGATGAACCGAGTTTTGTACCACTGATCGTAAGATGCATAGCTAAGTAAATTGATCGTGTATGTAGGTACTTTATCGCTGTGGTATACGTATATACCCGATTTTAACGCTTTTAGGCTCTAGAGAACGGATGTCGGAGGGCTTGCCTCGAACTCGGTGTCGTGCGATGCTCGCTTGTACTTGCGAGTTGCAGCGCGCGGGAATAACTAAAACTTATTTTGCATTGTACTCCCAGTTCGCTTTGATCAGCTTCCTTTGTTTCTGAAACGTGGATTGGCGGAAGAAGCTTTCCAGGTCCTTGATTTTCAGGAAACCGCGCCTCGACACCAACGAAAGAGGAGGGTTATATTGCGGCCTATGCACATTCGCTTGCGGGCGGCTCTCCTTGCACTACCCAGTTAGTGCCAGGGCTACGATGAGGGCGTTGGTGGCGGTGTTTCTCGCAGCGCCGCCTGGGCAGAGTCTGACGTCTATAACAGAACATGGAAGGCAACAAAAATATGCATACACAAAACAAAGAACAATAATAAAGAAAAAAAAATAGAGTCCTTAGGCTCGGCAACGCGTATAAAACGGCTTGAGGCGCACGACATGCACGAGTTCAGGTGGTGTGTGGCGCCGCTGAAAGTTCGTAATGCCTAAAATCACTGGAACGGGAAATGTGCCGCGACCGTCCTGCCCGCCGCCATATTTGGTCCAGCGCGGCCGAAGCTGCGGTGGCGCGGTGTTGATTTCACGCGGAGTAACGCATGTTTTACGCATTGCGTGCGCTTTTGCAGCCCGGAATGAAGCATACCGTTGTTCTCTAACTGATTAGGAAAGAAATAGCGGCAGTTTTCACTTGCCTACACGCGCACGCACGCGCACTAACGCGATAAAGAAATGCGAACCGCGCTGCATTTACGCGCTCGGCTGTCGGCATTTATTAAAAGGAGTGGTGCCACAAAAAATCGGACACATTTTGACTGTTGCTTCACACTAATGGGTGCATATAGGTGCCGTCTGTACAATATCAGCCATAAATACAGGCTAGAAAGTATTATAATTCAGTTTTGAAGTTTGTGAAAGTGCCGAATCGGAAATAGCAGCAAAAAGCGATCGTGTCAGCGAGTGGGGCCTTTTTGCAAACAAGGTACGTCACAAGTTCTGGCCGGGTTACGAGTGGCATGTGCGAGACGGACAACGTTGGTAGCGACACCTGATGATGCATAGCCTAACCAGAGATCTATAAAATAACATTGCAGCGACTTACCCGCTTACTGACTCTGTGTAAAGCATTAGCAGTGAGATAATTAGCAACGCACAGTATACTCATTGCTTTTTTTGCGATAAGAACAGCAGCGCTATTATTTTCATGTTACCACCTGGCATTCATGTTCGTCATAGAGTCGCGTCACGCAATACCGATTGTGGTGCATATCAAGCCAGCGAACCGGCCGCAAGTGCACCATGGGCTTGGCATGGAAATCATTTCTTACATGACATGCTTGCCATTTTTTCATGTTACCACCTGGCATTCATGTTCGTCATAGAGTCGCGTCACGCAATACCGATTTTGGTGCATATCAAGCCAGCGAACCGGCCGCGAGTGCACCATGAGCGTGGCATGTAATTGATGCCTTAGATGAGATGCTTGCCAATATTTTCATGGTTCACACTGTTACTTATGTTCGTCATACAGTCACGTCACGCAATACCAATCTGTAGCAGTCAGTTTTCCTGGCGCACTGATCGTTATATGTGAGCCCAAAGGTGTCAGTTTTACGCCAAACATAATTAAGAGCTGCCCTGGCAATGTTATTGTGCAAGAACCTTCTGCGGCAACCACGCGAAACAAGCTACACTAGTGCAGCGGAGACGCAAACATTCCCCAAAACAACATTGGCGAATTCTCAATGAAACGCTTGCCTCACAAAGGCGGATATCAGTTGTGGAAACAAATTTTTCGCGCCGTATTCTGTGCAGCCACAAAGCCCGTCGCTTGGCATCCTTTTTTCCGCTGGGAATAGCAAAGAGGGCTTTGCCCGTTTCCCACCGGTTGCTGCACCCAAAAGCGCAGCACCCAGGCCTTCTTCGATGCCTCGACAGGCTTAAGATGAAATGTCAAAATGATACGGGATGTCGTAATGTTCCTGCACGCTTTTTTGAGGCTCTAAAAACAATCGCCCTTCAAAGCACCGTGCGTCGTCAAAGCACCCTTTGTGTGGCGAAGCCGCCGAAAGGGCGCGGCGGTGAAGAGAAAACGAACGCGGTACTTTTCCCGTTCCAGTTACTTTAGTAATGCCATCCGGGATGACCTCGTAGCCCAGTGCGCCGAGACGTCGAATGAGCGTGTATGGCCAGTAGTATCGCCGAAGTTTTATTGCGATAGCAATTATATGGATAGTCTCGGCTGGTTTTTGTCCGTCCCCGTCGCCGCCGTCATTCACCGTATATGTATAAGTATGTATATATATATAAACGCCCCGGAGAAAAATATTTCAGAAAAACGCTTCCGAAGCGCGGAATCGAACCCAGGGACCTCTCGCTCGGTAGCGCGTAGCGCTAGCCACTACGCCACGGAACGCAGATCGTCTACGTAGCTGACGGCGAGCGTTATATACACACCCTTTACCGCTGGCCGGACTCAGAGACGGCAGGCGCCTATAAGCGTTTCTTCATTACCAGCGAGATGGCGCGAGGAGCGCGCTGGGCGAGGAGCACGCCGATGCTTTTTGCCCTACAGGGCGTGGTCGCCTTCGTGCGCTTATCTCAAGGAAAGAAGGGGGCGGGCGCGGGGTAGAGCGGGGGCTTGTATGTCTTGTGCTTTCCCCACGATGTCCGCGCTGAAGTCATAGAGCGTACGACCGTCACTTCGCACGCTGCAGCGGCCGCGTTTGCGAAAGGAGCGCGCTGTTCAAACAGAAATAAGTAACAGCTGCGACGTTTAGTTCGCACTCGTCCTGTGTATACCTGTTCGTTCGTTTCGTGCGTCCTGCTTTATTTGAACTGGTGTAGCGCATTACGGGGAAGAAGAAACGGCCGAGCAGACCGACACAAGAGGACAGAGCGCTACCTCTTGTGTCGTCTGCTCGGCCTTCCTTAATCAAGGAAACCGTCTATGAATGTGTGGCGTGTGACGGTGCGATGGTGTGCCTAATCTTGGCGTTGCGTTAGGGTGTTTTTAAGTGCGAATGCACTTTATAAGCGAGCCTGAATCCGCCGTCCCATAGCAACGGCGCGAGGAGCGGAGAGGAGCGTCTGTAGCAACGGCGCAGCGACGTCACGCCCCACGTGACTGCGCGCGCTCCGCCCTCCGCTCCGTGGCTGCGCGCGCCCCGCGCATTGCCTGTGGTGATGAAGGCCGGCGGCGAGACGCCGAACGAAAGCGTGCGAAGCGAGCCGAGCACCCCGAAGCCGATCTGGCGCGGGGACGCGCGATGCGTGAGCGAGCGCGGGCCCTCGAATTCGATCGGCCGGACGCGCGCTTCAAGCGAGACTTCCTGGACCGCAGCTTCGAATATAGCTGCGCGGTGTGCGATCGACTGTGGTTCGACAACAACCTGAGCCCCATCTCGGGCGTGCGCAACGCTGCCAACAAGTTCAACGCGTTGCGGGTTCTTTGGAACGAGTTCGGAAGACAGATCATCATCATCAGTAAAAGTGCTTTGCACTTAAAAACGGCCAGACCTCCGTGGGTCGGTTGGCGCGTGCTCTCTCGCTGCCGTCTCCTTCGCTCGGCTCTGCAGTTTAGTCGCGCGCGCCCCCTCATAGCATCACCCCGTGCTTCGCACTTCCTCATACTCCCCTTCGGGGAAATGCGGGTTTTTTTGTATGCTTGCGCAAGTCTACATATTTGATGCATTTTCACAATAAAGCTCAGTTGGAAGTTAGCGCTCTGTCCTCTTGTGTCGGTCTGCTCGGCCGTTTCTTCTGCCCCGTAATGCGCTATACCAGTTCAAGTACGACGAACCAACTCGCCCAATCTTCAACACTTGTGTCCTGCTTTATGTTTCAGCAGTGCGCTTCAAGTATTGAGCTCTGACGCATGATAGTTCGTGCTCATCCTGTGTGCGTTCTTTTCGTACGTCATTTGGGCTCGAGCAACGCGCTGACAATTTCGAGCTGCTTTCCGTTCTTCGCGTTACATTACAATTTATTGCTATCGCATTCATTGCTTCGCCGTTGCGGTGAAACTGTGACTTTTTTTCGCTGAGTCCACGTCATCGTGTTGGTGTCCAGAACGAAACGTCTGCATGTTGGTATTTCAGGATGCGTCGTCGAAGATTGCAGCAACGGCTGTCGACCCTCTGTTCATTCTTGATGCGCAGGCGGGCGAGCTGCCGAGTTTCTTCGGCGCGCAGCATGTGGGTAGCAACGTCGAGATTTCTTCATCGCTGATGTTCGGGAGCATAGCGTAAAGCGTCGTCTGAGATTTTCGACGCTGAAACTCTTCGAAGTTTGACATTCCAGACTTTCTATTGAGACTACATAACCTAAAGCCGCCACGCTGCCCCGTTGATCATCTCGCAGGCTTGATCCAGCGCTGTTGCGAGTAGATCAGCTTGCGGTCGAAGCGTGTTTCAAAAGTCAGCTTTGCCGCATCACCGAAACGCTATGCGAAGAAACATACCGTGAATCCGAAGGGGCTACTGTCACGGTTTGGGTCAACACCACCTTGGTAAGGAGCGGAGAATCACATGTTCGGAGGGGGGGGAAGTGCTCGCCGAGGCATCAGTGCTCCCTAACAGTGCGCCTGCAAACTATATGCGATCGGAAGAGGAGCGGTTATCGCTTCAGCTGCCCCAAGCAACAAGAAGTGCGTCATCACACGGCCACCATCGTTTTCGCTGACCGGTGGCCTGTTGACACTTTCCGGTCCGCGGGAAAATAGGCCATTTTTGGGTACTTTAGTAAATAATATTTCTACTGCCGCACTACAATATTGATAGTACATTGTATAGTATAAATTCGTAGAACAAAAAAATGCGCTTTCTAACAGTATTGTATTTAAAGCAAAAAATGCTAAAAGTATCGCAAGAAAAACAACTTTAATTGGAAAATAACAAAAACGAGAACACTCTGTAAGTACATCAATGCTGCTTTGCACTAAGCAAACATAAAAACATTTCGAAACGAACATTTCGACCGAAAATGTCGTATCCAATGTTTCTGAAAAGCTAAGCATTCCATCTGTAGCCGTTATTTAGATACAAAATAAAAAATGCCACCACCTCCCCGAAGGGAATCGTGAGGAAATGCGAACGCATTTCTTGCGCCGAGAGAGGGTACCGTTGCCGTCAGACATTCGCCTTCACTGACTTCTGCCATCGCCTTGAGAGGCGCCCAGCCAGCGAACGGTCGAGAGTGAGGCGCGAGCGGACGGGAGAGTGGGGCACAGGAAGGAGAGAGAGCGAACGGCGAGAGAAGGAGCGGTGAAGCACTGCACCTACCCTCTCCTACACTCTCTCGCACCACATGCTCCGGTTGCTAGGGGCGAGGATAAGCGCGCGCGCCCGCAGCTGTTGCTATGGGAGAAGGCGCCACGGACAACGCCGGATGCCTGACATAGCCCAAGTGGCTATAGTGAACCGCGCAAAGCAGTTACGTGATGCGGTGAAGCACAAGTTTGCGCAGCGTATCTTGCAGATAACTGAAAACGGCAGATAACATTCGTTGTCTGTTCTATTTTTGGCTCAAGAGTATGCACCCATGCATATTCATTAGTTGTGTTTCACATCTGGGTGGTTCTTGCTCAGGTAACGAACAGCACGAACAAATCGACGGGTCAGACGAAACACCGCGCGGCACTACGGAGCACCATGCCGAAGTCCAGTGCGGGTCCCCTTCTCGCTTTAAACTCTACTTGTTGAGCAGCCGCCGGCAAGCTGTCCCTCACAAACGGTGTTCACAACATGCAGATAAGAGCCCTGACCTTTAGAACACGCCAGCTATCTTTAGAACGGAGCCTTTGTTGGTTTTAGACATGATTAGTTTTGGAATACACAGTCTTCAAGTGCGTCCGCACATAAGCGATAAATAGCACCGGAATAGTTTCTCGGCAACGGGCGCCGTGGCACGGAGAATCGACGTGACAGTTCGAGCACATCGGGAACTCACCACATTGCCTCTAGGCCGACGGATGCCAACTGGGCGCATTGCCTGAACAGCGGCAGACGGCGCAATTTCTACGCTATGAGCATGTTTTAAGGCGAAAGCCCTAGATGCCTCATGAAACACAAAAATTGACCGTCGGCTTCTGCGGGGTAAGCACGGATCAACACGGCGGGATCATCACGTGATGACGTAATCATGACGTCGCATAACGTGACTTAACATGCACACGTAATGACACGATATCGTTGCTTTGCACTGACCCCGTGATCGCTCCACCGGTCACGGAGGATGTGCGAAATCAGGGGGCGTGCAGAGAGCTTGGAGTGCCTCCGATCCTGGAACGAGTGCAAGTACCACGTTAGGTGCAGAAAGCTTTCGGAGGGGCGGATCAGTGGATTGACTGAATGAAAAAGTCACAGCTTCGTCGCAAAGGCGAAGCAATGAATGCGATAGCAAGAAATTGGAATGTCACACGAAGAACGAGAAGCAGCTCGATACTTGCGCAGGCATGCACAGGGCAAGTGTGAACTAACAACTGCCGCAGTTGTTACGTCTTAGTGCTTGAGCAACGCGCTGCAAGTGTCGACAATAGAGAATCAGACGCTCTTAGATGTCTTTTTCTTTTAAACGACGGCGCGTGGAGTAACGCCCTGCGTCTCCTCCCACACGGTGTTGATGTAAGGGCTGATGTACGGGCTGATGTAAGGTGTGTCCGGTGTCTTCGTTTTTTTCCCTTCCACATCACGAGTGGGAACAGAAAAGGGCCACTTTGTCGTGCGCGTCTCAAGGGCAGTTTTAAAATTGAAAGAAAATTAGGAGCGTTTCGTGATAGAAAACACGCTCAAGCTCCTCCGAGGTTTGCTTACCACCAGCGGTAAATGGTGCGTATAAATAGTACGCCGTTATTTCGCCGGCGCATGCATACGGCATGGTTGAGTTGTCTAATGCAGCGTGCTGGGGAGCGAGAGTTCGATGGTTCGAATCCCCGGTCGGGTGCTTCGGAATTTTTTTTCTCCTGCTTTATTTTTCTTTGTGCCTTTTCAGTAGATATACATACTATATATATATATATATATATATATATATATATATATATATATATATATATATATATATATATATATATCCGGGACATGACGGCGACGGCAAAAAGTAGCCGAGAGTGTCCATATAATTGCTATGCCAATAATACAAGAAGACGGCTTTCGCCTTCGTGCTGTGTAAAGAGAATGCATGAGGAAGCCTGTGAGTTCTTTCTTGCCAAAGGTAGGTGGCTGTGAGTGCTACTCTGCGCACGCTGTGCATTGTTATTGCTGCATGCCTTGTCGCCAAGGGAAATTGAATGCCGCGGTGCTGAATATACTGTTGGAGTTGCGTTGAATCTGTTCCCGCACGACGTTTCTGAATAGTTTAATCGCTTCTGTTAATAAGTGCTGGTATATGTGACACGGACGCACTACCCGCCGTAAATATTCACTGAAAGCATAGATAAGTATTTTAGCCTGAAAGGCGCTCGCCTTGCACACGAATTTAGCACTGCTCACTACACTTGGAATAACGTATAATGAAACCGAAACTGCTGCATCTGTGCTAAAAAAAACCAAAGAATTAATTTATACAGCCATCACGTTGTGCTCTGACAGAATCAGCCAGGCGCGATAAGTTGCATTTGCCGATGCTTGCTTAGCGTGTATTTTGTGTCATTAGGTAATGTAACACTGAACACTGGCTATGCGAGGACTGTAGTTCATTCATAATTTTTTCATGTCGGAAATAATGAGGAAATGTTAAAATCCACGCCTATGATACTCAAGAGTGATTCGGGGGAGAGGGGAGTCACCAATAAAGTACGAGTTGAAAAGAAATTCGGCAGATCCCACGTACCGTGGGAGTCGATGTTATGCGAAGCATGCTGCGGGAAGGTGACTGTGGCATAATTTTCTTACTGAGTGACACGTCACAAAACGACGCTAAAGATTTGTATAAATTTTATAGGCACACATATATGTTGAAGAGCCGCATACGTGTTATATAACCAGTTGTTTACGATTGGGTAACGCTGCCAACGGCAACGTGGGTATTGCCAACACCAGAAGCGGTAAGCTTATATGTAGTGCTTATACTTGTCCGTTATGATGAAGAACGTACGTACGTTTCACGAACCCGTGCTCATGTCTGGAAGAAGTTCTTGACAGTTCTTGAACAAGGTCATCATCACCGTGATCAGTGAGCACCAGCAGCTGATCATGACTTGTTATAGAATTCGGTCGTGATCGCGGTGACGCGGGGTCCATGTGTAGTGAAGTATGTGATATAGTAGAGCTCTTAGAATTCGTGGATGCCTCGGTCATTTCGTCGACAAATTGTGAGTCGATAGATCCGGCGACATATCAGAACCTGAAGCCACCCTTCGCGTTGGTGGGGTGTAGGCCGTCCAGGCTGGTGGGCCTGGATAGTGCCACGTAGACCAACATCAGTGGATGGCGCTTTTATTCGTAGACTACCTGGGCGTATGTGGCCTACGTTGCCTAGTCTACAACGCGGCTGTCAATCAATCTGGCATCATCCCCGGTCATCATGAGGCCATCGCCCAGCCTCGTAAGAAATGAAAGGACACTGCGTCATTCTGGCGGACGAAGTGCGCTTTATGGTGCGGTGATGTGGATATCGTATGTAACTTTCGTTAATATATTCCTCCGGGTCGAGCAATGCTTCAATATAGCTTGCTGAATCATAGGAATACAAATGTATTGTTTATTAGACTGCTATAAAAGCGGAGCAAACACTGGAACCACAGACGTTAATCTGATATGACGCCTGTACTGTAGGAGTACACATCGTAGAAGTATCATGTAGTGCTCATTGCTTTCTTGTAAAATTAGATAGCAAGCACCACAACCACAAGTGACGTTGCACCGATATTACGCTTGCGTAGGCCGTTTTTCCTAACAGTTTATAGACCTGGCGTGGCTCAGTGGTAGAATGCCTGATTGCCACGCAGAATGCTTGGGTTCGATTCCTGCTGGGATCCAAATTTTTATTCGTTTCATTCGTCAAGTCAACGCTGCCGATGTTGGTTTTTCTTAACGCTATCGCTTTTAAGTTACCAATGTCTGTTCTCGCCGTTCCTGGGTAGATATAAACTGTCAATCACCTGTGGAGCATACCCGTACACCGCGGCCCGTGGCAGACGGGTATGTGCCACACGTGTCTAGTGGAAAGGGTTTGACGACGTACGCGACAGGATTTCCACGTTATTCATGTCATGACCCGACAATCATATTCGTCAAATTCTCTTACCCTCTCTTGCCAAGTTTGGTCTACACAAGGTTAAAGAGGCGATCATGAGAGCACCCAGACGTAGGCGGCTAGATAGATAGATAGATAGATACGTAGATAGAAACGCTCAAAGTGCCAGAGGTTCGGTAAGAAATGCTTCGCATTGAATAGCTGGCTGCCGCCATCGCCCACTGTGAGTTTGATTTGCCGCGGCAACGTTCGAAAGTTTAGGCTGTTGTTTCACCAACAGTTCGTTGCGTTTTTGATTTTTTTTTTCTTGTTGAGCGCGGCCAAGCCAATCGCACAATCATTTTGCGAGGGGAAAGTTACTTGCCGACAAAACTAGCCCGCCTGTGGTTTTAAAGAGATTTATTTCAAGAGCTGCAATCAAGGTAACACTGCCGGCATATTGCGAGGGCAGATAATTATCGTGGCGCTGAATGCCGAAACTATTCTTCCATTTACGGCAGGTGGCGAGACCAAACATCCAGTAATAGCAGAACATGTAGTGATTTGTGGCATGATTTTCCTGCATTGTGAAAGAAGTGGCTTAGTTGTAACAAGGGCTGACTAAATTTATTTCCTTGTACGAAAGCAGCAATGTAAGGCACATCATTATACTGGTTTGCCTAAACAAGACATCTATAACTAATCTCAAACTGCATTTCTTAGTGACGCTTTTGAAATCTTTTCAAGTTGCTTGAGAAATACATGTAGACGTTTTGTAGACGTTTCAGTTAGAACCACCGAGGAACTAACGTAATGCAGTGGTGAGGGTTTTCTGCAGACCTGTTCGTCAAGGCAAAAGATCGAGCCCAATGCCAAGAAATGTAGAAAAGTAAATAAGCTAATTCACTGAGCCATGCATTTTGCTGCTCAGTGCAATTGTGGTGACTGTTCGGCCTGATAGCACATTTGGAACAAAAGCTGGGAGTGAACAATTTATTTTCTGTGGTTAGCTTGTGTGCTTTCTTTAACCACAATGTTTTCGAATGGCGCTACAAGATCATTAAAAGGAAAATGTTTAACTGACAATTATGCCCGACATCTCTGTACCTGCCACCCATCACGTACACCGCCGTCTTTCTATCCGCCATCCATTCACCTACGCTACCACACTCTATCTACCCACCTCGCCCACTATTCACCATCCGAAGCAACTGCCCACTATCCAGGGTTGCCACTGACTTTCGTGTAAATGTCGCCAAACGATGACCCAAAAGTCGCCAAAAGTCGCCATTCTTGTACAAATTTCGCCAAAAAAGTCGCCATTCTAGATATGTGCGGCATACCTAGTAATAAAAATTTCCACTCACGTATAGCCCCGTAGAATACAGTACCATCCAAGACCCTGAAGTTGTATTGACGTTTCTCAATGCCAGTCGTATCGCCCGCTTCACCATGGGAGTGCATGGTGCTGCTTCTCGAACTAGCCGCAAGATGTGCGTGGTGGCGCAAGGGTGAATGAATGAAACGCTCATGATATTGTTCCATCCCTGTCCGCTCGTGTCAAAGGTAAAAGTGTGGTAAACCTTGGGCGAAAACCGTGAAAGCATTGTTTGTAGACAGCTTTACGTACCCTTATATGAATTAAAAGTATTAAAAGGTTTATTGAAGGTAACACGACAGAATTCTTACAGGAACCGACCATTAGTGAGTCTTACACCTTTTCATTGTGAACTAATATGATACCGGACGCCACCGACCCTTTCTTAAAGTCACCTATATCTACACGCGTGAATCCGATGCTTTATTAATGAGCAGGTAGAAAATGTAAAATATTATATAACAATTGTTTTCATTGCACACGCTCACCGAGAAAGTGGGAAATATCTCATTAAATATTGCAGGAATAGCCGCGTATCCGCCTCTCTTCGCTATTCCAAAACGGTCTTTGCGAGCTGAAGGGGGGGTACTGCAACAGCGAATAAGTCGCCAAGCTATTCAGAACAGTTGGGGCTTTGGCTGAACAAATGGTCGGAACACGCGGCCAACCCGTCGTCTAGCTACTTCAGAAGCGAAACTTCAGAGAAGCTTAAAGCACCTACAGCCATAAACTTATAGTCAAACACTGCCCCTCGCGGTTTCCAAGGCAGTCCGCCAACTTACATTTTGCTAGAATGTCGCTGGGGGACTTTCCAGTACCTCCTGAATCTAGATGAATTGATGAGATACACACGAGTCACAGGACGGACATACCGAATGACGCGTAATGTACACATTCTACTCGTGGGTCTAAACCCAAGAAAAATACAGAGAATGTTGCCGCTCATTCGTTGGGAACACACTGAGCTTAAGATGCATAACTCAGTGGAGACCTATGCCGAAAATCGCCAAAAATTCGCCATATTGCCATTCATACTTTTAGGTCGCCACGGGCCTCTCAAATTCGCCAATATGGCGAAAAGTAGCCACCATTGGCAACCCTGCCACTATCCAGCCAGCTAGTCCACTACCAACCCGCCACCTACATACCTTGCTCGCTACACACTATCCACCCACCACCCATTCACTACATTATTCCACTATAATGTCAGATGGTGGTTTCCACTATTTCCACTATTTGTGTTTTAAATGCGAAGCATTTCTTAGTGAACCCTAGGCACTTTGAGAGCGTTTCTATCTATCTATCTATCTATCTATCTATCTATCTATCTATCTATCTATCTATCTATCTATCTATCTATCTATCTATCTATCTATCTATCTATCTATCTATCTATCTATCTATCTATCTATCTATCTATCTATCTATCTATCTATCCATCTAGCCGCCTACGTCTGGGTGCTCTCGTGATCGCCTCCTTAGCTTGGGTAGACCAAAATTTGTATGGGAGGGTAAGCGGGTTTGACTGTCTGGTCATGACATGTCTAACGTGAAAATCCCGTCGCGTACATCGTCAAACGCTTTTCTCCAGACACGTGCGGCACATTCCCGTTTACCACGGGCCACGGTAA
Source organism: Rhipicephalus sanguineus (assembly GCF_013339695.2). Classification (NCBI taxonomy): domain Eukaryota; kingdom Metazoa; phylum Arthropoda; class Arachnida; order Ixodida; family Ixodidae; genus Rhipicephalus; species Rhipicephalus sanguineus. The sequence goes on along the minus strand of NC_051179.1, from coordinate 124,988,864 downwards.
GCGGTATGCGCACCGGAACCCTTCTCGCCGTTCCTGTGAAGATATAAACTGTGAATCACGTGTGGCGCATACCCACTTACCGTGGCCCGTGGTAAACGGGAATGTGCCGCACGTGTCTGGAGGAAAGGATTTGACGACGTACGCGACAGGATTTTCTCGTTAGTCATGTCGTGACGAGACAGTGATATTCGTCGAACCTTCTTACCCTCCCATACAAATTTTTGTCTACAGCAAGCTAAGGAGACGATCACGAGAGCACCCAGACGTAGGCGGCTAGATAGCGAAGCAAGGTCTGGGTACGGGCTAGTTGGTATTCCATTTTTTTTAAATTGTGCTAACAGCGCAAAGTAAGACACGAGACGGAGAGCAACGAAGACGAGCGCTGACTTCCAACTAAAATTTTATTGCGAACAACAGGCAATTTATGAAAAAACGACATGCGATAAAAACAGCATATGATAAAAGATCGACGCCCCCTCCGAAACACGAAGCCAACATGATCAAGCACTCTAAAGCACCAAAACGGGAACAGCCTGTCAAAAAGCAACCTAGCGCATGTGTAGGTGCAAGAAAGCAAGTCCTTTATCAGTCAAAGCTATCGAAGGCTTACTAACAGAGCCACCTTCAGCGATTGCTGCGGCCTCTATGATGAGTCTTGTACTCTCGTTGGGATGCCTTGCTAATATAGCCGTCTTTTCAAAGATCGGAATACAGCCGCATTGTGCGCAATGCACACCTAGAAAGCCCTCTCTCCCTCTCCTCACTTTGTTGTTGTGTTCCTGCAGTCGGATATTCAGGCATCTACCTGTCTGCCCTATGTAAGACAGACCACAAGACAGAGGTATCTTGTACACTACCCCTTTTGAACAAGGAACGTACTTCTTGTTATGGTTAATGCTACATGAACTACGCGCCTTGGCAACAGGATTAGTCCTAACACAAAGCTGTGAAAGTTTCTTAGGAGCCGAAAAGACCAGGTCAACACCCACTTTTTTTCCTATTTTCTTCAGTTTGTGGGATACGCCATGAATATACGGAAGAACGGTTATTTTTCTGCGGTCATGTGATGCAGGCTCGACGCTCTGGGGCCCATCACCTGACTTACTGCGCAGCTTTTCTGCGACTGAAACCAGAAGTTTGTCAGGATACCCGGCCGCCTTCAACCGAGCGATTTGCGAACGGAAACTTAAATCAATTGAATGATGACAGGACTTTACCAAAGCATTATGCAGGCCGCCATAGGCAATTCCTCTTTTGATTAGTTTCGAATGGGCCGACGCATATGATAACAGAGGCTTGTGTGCACGTGGCTCATACATCCAGCATGCATGATGCTGCAAAAAGGATAGCTTCAAATCTAAGAACCTAAGCACACCATTCGTCGGTAGTTCATGTGTAATTAAAAGAGGGTTGAGGCATTCCTGAAATAAAGCCAACGTCTGATGAACGGAGGTTTCAAAAGAGCGGTCACCACAATCAAACAGAATTAAGTAGTCATCTACGAAACGAAAGCATTTCACAATTTTTGTATCGCACAACCGAGAGTCGACGTTTCTGTTGACATGCGCCAAAAACAAATCACTCAACACGGGAGCGATGCAAGATCCGATACTTATACCACTTTTTTGAAGAAAGAACATGTCATTCCACTCGGCGAAGGTTGAGGTGAGGTAAAACTGAAGCACTTTTATAAAGTCCGACGTAGAAACACCGCACTCGTTTTGAAACGCTACAGCGTCAAATCTTAAGATCGCTTCTTCAACAACTTGCAACAGTTCTTGATGTGGTATAGAATAATATAGATCTTTTATATCTATGGACATAGCGTGAAATGTGACATTGGAATTTTGAGACAGGTATTCAATGACATCGGAAGAACCTTTGACTAGAAATGGGTCATCGACCTCAAGCTTTTTAGGATGGCCCTGAAGCCAGCAGGAAAGGGTATTCTACCACGTGCCTTTTTCTGAAACAATGACGCGAAAAGGCGTATCAGGTTTATGAGTTTTTGCTGAGAAAAACATCATTAAGGCTAACCCTTACTTTTTGTCTACAGACTGTGCAAGACCGCCCAGATTAAGATCCGTTAACATGCGTTTTGCCTTAGTTTTCACTTTCTTGAGATCAACGTCTGTTCGCTTAACAAACACGGCATCTAAAGAAGCTTGCGCTTTTTCCAGGAAATTGCTTCGAGGTGTGACGAAAAACCCACCTTCTTTGTCAGCAGCTGTCAGACACAGCGTCTTCTCGGTGAGGTAAGATAGCACTCTCTTAATGGGAACGGGGTCTGGACGAGGAGAGTATAACCGGAGCACATCGACACCCTCTGACACGCAACGATCACTCTCACTTTCCGGAGCACGTCTAGACACATCACGCACCAGTGTCAACAGTTCCGCTGGAGAGTTCTTTCCCACAGTGGCGAACTTGGGCCCAAGAGCGAGAGTCTGAGTGACGAAGTCCGGAAGGGTCACTCCTGCGTCTGTGTGTACCTGTTGTGGTGCCTTGGGAGTAGGCCTGTTGTTCGCAATAAAATTTTAGTTGGAAGTCAGCGCTCGTCTTCGTTGCTCTCCGTCTCGTGTCTTACTTTGCGCTGTTAGCACAGGCTAGATAGCCACTGCCTCGCGCAGCCCCAGCCTCGGCGACCAAGTTTGGCCTCTCCAGCAGGCCCGCGAGGCGGCGGTGAGGCAAGGCCTCGACGTCCCCACGTGAGAGACCAAAGACCCGGTCGGCGAGAGCTCTGCAGGACTATCAGTAAAGTTGCTACCAACCAACCAACGGCGAGAACATATGCTGGTAATTTAAATGCGAGAGCGGAAAGAAGAAGCGACATCGGCAACGTTGACCCGATGAATGTGAAGAATAAAAATCAGAAACCCAGCAGGATTCGAAGCCAGGCATTCTGCGTGGCAGTCAGCTATTCTACCACAGAGCCACGCCACGTCTTCAAACTGCTTTGGAAAAAGGCCCTATGCAGGCGTATTGTAGGTGCAACGTCAATTGTGGTTTAAGTGCTGGCTATCTAATATTATAACAAAGCAAGAAACATTGCATATGTTATCTTATGATACTGGCGTCATGCCGGGTTAACGTCAATTGCGATTATAGTTCTGGCTCCGCTCTGAGAGTACTCTAATAATTACGAGTGAAAAACAGCGCTAAAAAGACGGTACAAGAAAGGACACGAGACCACGGCCCTGACTAACAACCAAATGTGTTTTATTCACCATAAGTGTATAAAACATAGGAATACATAAAAACATACAAAATGGTCTTTAAACGAAAGTGTTGTTGACGTGCCTGGTAAGCCCACGATGAGCACACAACTACTAAAGTTACAAAAACACGCAAATACAATCGTAACGCTTGGGTCAAAGCGAAAAAATCCAGCATAGAACTACTCGGTGACTGCTTTGCATAAAACAGATTCCCACAAGGCGAGTGGTCTGCCAAATGTTTTCAATACGTATTACAATAAGAGAAAAGATGGCGAAACTGCGACAGAAAAAGAATTTAGGGCATTAACTTCTGTATTGCTATGTTTATAAACAAAAGGCTATAATTGCGAAACTGCGACAGAAAAGAAATTTAGGCCATTAATTTCTGTACAGCCATGTTTAAAAAGAAAAACGCATGAAGGCGTGCGCCTTCTACTCCCGCTTGTTCCGACAGGACATGTAAATGAGGACGCCGATCCCGCAGACTCCCACGACTGTCCCACCAGCGAAGGCTGCCGGTTGTATGTAGTTGGTCACTACTGTGCGGGCGTCGACTTCGTCAGCGGGCATTTCAATGTCAAGTTCACGCAGCAGGTCTTGGGCCCATTTCTGGCAGTTGTTGTCCGTGTAATGGTACTGGCCGGAGTCGCCCCTCTTCCTCACTAAGCTGTAAATGCGCTCTTCTGGAATGTTGCGCTTTCCAAGATATATCTGCAAAAAAAAAAATCACAGCATATCCACGGAGTGAATGATGATGAGTGGGCGAAGCTGCGGAGGTTCATCGGTAAACAGTGAATCTTCCGTGAATTCTGCCCAGTACATCATCACCGACGTGAGATCGGGCGCGTTTATACTAAAGGTTCGATGAGAGTTATGACGACTTGCAGCTCACTTTAATTTTACATGTACGCTGTGAATTTTCATTGTTTAGAAAACCATTGCTTTAGAAAACATCTGGCGTCTTTCGTTAAGCAGCTGGCGTCTTTTCGTTTTGCTTTAGAAACATCTGGCGTCTTTTCGTTTTGCTTTTAGAAAACATCTGGCGTCTTTCGTTGGTTTATTTCATCAATCAACGGCGTTTTGAACAAAATTTTTATTGTTTAATCACGCACAGGAGAAATCTCACCAGGCGCTACCTTGGAGGTAAACAATGGCTGCTAATGGGAATGAGAGACAGAAGAACTTGGCTTTTAGTTAACGCGCACGCTGCGAATTTTTTATTGTTCAACAACGCACAGGAGAAATCTCCCACCGGCACCACCTTGGAGGTCAAGATCTGGTACTAGCGTTACGACTGGTTACGCACTACGACTACGAGGGACGAACGGGTGCCGCTTTAAGGAGCTTCGCCCCTAAAAGGGAGGAGAGTAAGAGACAGCTTAGTTTCCAGTACTCAAGTTAGACGACGCAAATAGCCTGGGGCACAAAGAACGCAAACGGAGACGACACAACGCGCGTGGAAGGTGTGTTTTGGAACGCTGAGACATCATACGGCGCACCATCTGCAAGTAGCCATATTGACTGTGCAAGAGCTTGACTATGCGTCAGACGACCAGAGGCATCCGATATTTGCGCATGTTGAGTCCTTGCTTCACGTTATCTAGTGCAGCCGCTACTGCGCTCACGGTCTTGTTTCTTATATCTATCATGGCACACACTTTAGATGTACTTCTCCTGTAACCTGTGAAGACATTACTGCTCAAATAATGCTTCTGGCAAAGAAGTGCAAGCAGTGAGCGGTGGTGAGTGGTTAACTTGCCTTCCTAGCCTTTGTCTGCGGCACACATCGCCTATGTTCATCCTAGGCGGAACAACTAAAACAGCCTTCGCGCCACGTTAAACGCATATTTGCAAATCACAAAAGAGACGGGCATGCTGCGATTGCAAGGATTGAAAAAAATTAAGGCCGCTTCGCACTAGTGGTTCCAAACGTGAGGGAAGTGCGGAGCTGGGCAGCCATGATAACTTAGACATGATGATTTTGCGAGTGTTTATAGCGGACGTGAGGTGATTAACTGATGTACAACATGCGCATTTTGGTTTTTGCTGTTCTTTTCGTTTGTCCTGAGGCCAGGATTCCGGCCCACGAGAGGCTAGTTCCCGAAACGTCCACCACGTGCCGCATAACTTTGAACCCTCCCCCTCGTTCTCGCTTTTCTCCTCCCACTACCGAGCAGACGGGCTCCGAGAGGAACAGCTTTTCCCGATGACTGCCGTGTCAGCACGGAAACCCCCGCCGCGCACTCTCCACACCGCCGCCGCCCGCAGCACTGTGAACACAGCGCCCGTGGCGCTTTACTGTTTGAAGCGTAATCGGGTTGCCTTAGAACGCGTAGTTATAACGCGAGATTCAGTAAAGAAGAACAATGCACATGCTGCGGGGAAGTTAAGGAAAAGGCGGAGCATGTTCTGATTGAATGTGGAAATATCCACCCAGGTGTACGTTTGGGCGCGAGCCTACATGAAGCCTTGGGTTTTAGAGACGACAGTGGAAAGCTGAACACACCCGCGATCGAAATAAATAAGAGAAGGTTAGAGTATTGGTGGCAGAAAATTGGAGAGAAAGGACAAAAATAAATATTGGGAAAAAAATGACATTCTGCCGTAAAGGGCAGAGAACTGGGCTGAGAATTTACGTTTTTTTTTTCGTGTAGTAAGATAGATTTAATTGAAGTAGAGACATTAGGCCAACACTAAGAAAAAGAAGAGTAAAGGGAATTTTTTTTTTGTCGAGCCTGGTGGCACACTTGTCACCGCCCCGTTATAAAGGGGACGCTCATAGCATCCATCCATCCATCCATCCATCCATCCATCCATCCATCCGTGGGGTGGTTTCCAAAGAGACAGGATTCACTTCGATAAGAGGTTTGGTCATGCGGTGGAGTGGCGCCTTCCCCGCTCTTCTCGCTGTCTCTGTCCTTCCCGCGCTTTTCGCACTCTCCTTTTTGGCCACAGGTATGAACACACATACAAATGGTTTCGCGAAGTCGTGGGGGGCTGTTCTTCGATTCGCTACTCGAGCTAACCGTGGTTTCGAACAGCGGCTGCAGACCAGGCTCCCCTCTCGCCTTGGAGCATGGGTCTGGTCAGCTATTGAGGGCCCGAGCGTAAACATCATGTCAGTCCGAGACTCATAAATCTGCGGTCCGAAGCCCACATTCGACACATTCTCGGAAAATAGGCGTCGAAGCCCCCCCCCTCCCCCCCCCCCCCCCCTGGGCACGTAGGCGCAAAGTGTCGCATTTCGCCTGCTGTGCCAGCGGCACGGCCGGGAGCTGTTTCGACGAGTTCAAAGTCGCGTGCCTCCTCTTGTATTCGAACAGCATAGCGCAGCGAAGGGGAACTCGCCCATCTGCGCGGCCCATAGAGGAGGAGGAGGTCCCTTCTTGTGGCCAACGAATACACGTAGGACAGAACACTAAAAATGAGCATAAAACAAAACTCACACATGGGGAGCATGTATGGGGAGGACAGTCATTAAAGCCCTGGTTAATGGAAGCAAAAAATTATAAAAAAGAAAGAACGCGCAAGCCGATACACGTATTGGTTCGCTACCTTCGCAAGAGAGAAAAAAACTGTTTAAGTAAGACTTTGGTCTGGGCGAGTTGGTTCATAGCAATGGGAAGGCACAGCGCAACTGAGACAATGGACAAGAACACGCAACACAAACGAGCGCTGACTTACAACTGGATTTATTTTGCAACCAACTGCCTTATAAATGCGCTTAAACTTGACAAATGACACATCGGTAGTCAAACAGAAATGGTCGTTTTATCAACCACGATATACTGACAACTTGGTTTTTGCTCCTTCCAAGAGCCAAATGATCAACATACCAAGCTAACAAAACCCAGAAATGGACACTTATCAACACATGGCTGACAGCAATATCACAATGCTCACAATGGTACAAATATTCAAACCGCTGGCGCAAGAAGAAAAAGAAAAGAGAAAAAGAAAACTAAAAGGCACAAAAAAGCGGGAGAAAGCAAGAACATATGCATTGGTGAAACACTGTCGCCCGCCAGTTTCACAGGAAGCCCGAATGGATCGCGGCCATCGTAAAAAAAAAAGTATCGGCCGGAGATCTTGGCTCGTTGAAGTGAACGGGGGTACTGAGCGAGACACAGCGCGCTTAGACGGTACAAAAAGTTACTCGAAGCACACAGAGCCCCGCGTGACACATGCGTGCAGACCGAGCATTCCCTCTTACAGCCAGCTGCAAGGATGCGCCCCCCCTCCCCCCCCCCCCCCCTCACACACACACACACCTTCTATGTGTGCTGCCGGACGACACTTGACACCGCGCGCCCGGGGACTGACTGACTGCCGGGGTGGTGACACCCGCGTACTGATTGCCTGTCCTTTGTGCTCCTCTCCCCGTTTATGGCCCACAACGGACTCGAAAGCCAGCACTCGGACCATTCGGACCGCGCTGCGCGCCAAATGCCTTTCTTAAAAGTAATAAACTCCGTTCCCTGTTACGTATGCCTGTTATTCCGGCTACCGTAGGCATAACACAGTGCAAATAGGGTTATTTATTCCTAAAAAATTTAACCTCCCCGCCTTTCAGCGCTACATCTCTATCTCTTTTAACTTACTTCCCTTAATGTTTTAATTTCTATCGTTTGTTTCAAGAGTTGCGTAATAAAAAAGCCCAAGTGGATTTATTTATTTATTTACCCATCTTGATCAGACTGATTGTTTGAGGTTCCATGTCTGGCTTCTGCAGTTTTGTATTATTTTCACTACGGTTGGTTTTGGGGGCCACTTCTTTTTACTTTTTACGCAAACAACATAACCTAGTGTGCACTGTTTCTTTATAACTTTTGTTTTGTTTTGTGTATTATGGCTATTCTTGGGATTGTGGACCGTATTTCGTGTTGCTTCTTTTTCTTTTCTTTTTTTGCGTTGTGAATCATCGCGTTACGCTGTTACACTGTTACGTTCACTGCACCGCCCACCCCTGCCCAAAGTCTGGCACTCATACTGGCAGTTTTTCCCTAAAATAAATAAATAAATAAATAAATAAATAAATAAATAAATAAATAAATAACGTTGAGGCATTGAATATGAATCTCGGAGCTTTTCGCTGTACTGATTCAAGTTTATCTATGTTAGCTTGCGTGTGCGGATCCCAGACAGCCGATGAATATTCTAGTATTGGTATTACGTACGTTTCATATGCGAGTAATTTAGTTTCGCCGGATGCCTTAGCGAGTGCCCGTCTGAGGTAGCCTAGTTTTGTCAAAGCCTTTTTCCCTGTATAATACACATGTTCGTTTCATCCTAAATCAGATGTTGTGACAAGGCCAAGGTACGTATACTACGAGACAAAGGACAAGGGTTGATTGCTTAGGTTGTATTGAAATTTTAATTGATCTTTTTTGCGGGTTATGGTCATCGCCATAGTTTTTCTCGGGATAATGGTCATCTGCCATTTTGCGCACCAATCTTGAATCATAGATAAAGAGTTATATAAAAAAAACCCGGTCGCTGGAGCGTTAACTACTTTAAAGCACGCAGTCATCTGCGAAAAGCCTTAGATTTACTGGTATATCACGGGTGATATTACTGATATAAACCGAAAAGAAAAGAGGCCCGAGGACTGATCCCTGAGGTACGCCGGATTTAAGCGGCGCGGACGGCGAGTTGATACCACCGTCCGTGGTATCGCGGTCGGTGAATATTAATCGCAATTTCAAAGCCTAATCTGGGATGCATTAGTTAATTAGCACTAACTAATTAGTAGTTAACTATAACTACCATTTAACCTGTAAAGCTCGAGAACGTGCTGTAAATTCAGGGGTCTTTGTGATACAGACACTGAATGTTCGGAAACGTGCATTTCGTCCTTTATTAACAATACCCTATTGATGCGCCATACTATCGATCTTTACCTTAACGAACCCTAAATATTGTTTCGCGGGGCCATAAAAGTACCTTCTACAGGAATCCTCTCTTAACACGCGTACCCTAATTCAATTTTTACGTGGCACCGTAGAGTACACCATCTCAACGCGAGATGGAGCTACGAGGGTTTGACGGCTGTCGCACCCTGAACAAAACCGGCCGGGGAACTTTTTTTTACCACGCGAATAAAACATGCTCTATACCATCATGACCTAAAGACATGCCAGTATCTAAATCCCAGAAAGCAATTAGATATCTCCAAGCACGTCTCCACGGTAGCGATTCAAATGCGGTAAAACGGTCGACTTTTCAGAGAGCGCCCATAGGCGCTGTGCATTATATTTTAATAAGCCGTGGAACTCGCACTATTACAACCACGGTACTGTAACTCCGGCAAAAGAAAGGTTCATACACTTGCTACTTGTAACCGGGAAAGCAATGAGAAAATCGGAAAGGGAGAGGAGTTATTATCGTTTTGCTCTCCGGTCCCATAGAGTGACGCGGGGCCCCGCCCCCAACGTGCGGGAAAGCGCGCCTCCCGTGCGTGAGCCGGAATCCTGGGGACTTTCTGTTTTCGTGTTGTACATAAGGATGTGTCTGGCACAGCGATAAACCAGTTAGTGCGCGCATCACCCTGTGTGTGTCTATTTCTTTTGTCTTTTCGTCCAGTCCCAGGAAGCGCGAATAAGCCATGAAGTCGCACCAAATGGCCCCCATAGCAGCTTTACTGAGCAGCCTTCTTCGGTTTCTCCTCGGTTTCCTCTTTCTTTCCTCCAACTTCTTTTCCTCTTTTCCAGTTTTTTTCTTTCTTTTCTTTCTTCCTTTATTTCTATTTATTTCTATTTGTTTTTATACCTTGTCCATTTCTTTCTCTCTCTTTCTATTGCTCCCTTGCTTCCTCTATTTTCTTGATATTTTTATAGGTGATTCTGCCTGCCTTACGCCAGGCGACGACAGCATACGACAGCCCGGGCGCCTAAAGTGCTCCACGCCTAAAAACTCACAGGGTCTCTTATGTATTTCGCCTCAGATGAAACCAGAGAATATGGCGGTCTGTGACGTCATCATAACGTCATATGGTGTCGTAATCACGTTATTATTTTTCGCATCACTCGTGTTGACGCCGCCAGCGCGGGACGCGACGCTGCCGACGGTCAATTTTCGGGTTTGATGAGACATCTAAGGCTTCCGCCTTAAAATATATTGGTGCACGGAAGCTCATCTATACATTAGTCAACCGTCAGTGTGGTGCAAGTTAGCTCTCCGGAGGAACGCCTACTCGCCTCACGAAGGAGGAACAGAAGAGCTGGGAGAATTCATTGAATAAAAGACACGCGCACTTAAATGTATTTCGCCGCAAGAGGCTATCTAGGTTAGGCGCAGTATCATTAGTCTTAATAAAAAATGGCTGCGTAATAATGGTGGCGCCTGCTGAGGAAGAAAGGCCTATGATCAAAATGTAGCTTAGAATAACAGAGAGCTGATCTAGTTGGTAAGTATTCATTCTAAAAAGACAGGGCGTGTAAACGCGGACACAAGAAAGAAGTCAGGACACCACAAACGCCGACTAACAACTGAAGAGACGCACAACGGCTGAAAAGAAAGAAGGCACAAAAACTTATCTGCGCATGCCCATGCAATAGGCGAACCTATCAATCCGGCGGCGGCGGTGGTGGTGGTGGTGGTGGTGGTGGTGGTGGTGGTGGTGGTGGTGATGTTGCAGCAGGCGGGGTTAGCCTGGCCTGCATGGCCGGCAATCGTTCCGCCTGAGCATCTCCTGAATTGTAGGGGTATGTCACTAAGTGCCGAACAGCCCAGTGTCTCGCAGGAAAGCCAACAAAATTCGTTGCACGCTCTTCCTCGTTGCCGCGGGCCCTTCAGGAAAATGACGTCTTCAAATGTCCGGTGCCTATGACAACCTTTTTGCAAGGTGCGGACCATCGCTGCTCTTTCCACATCAAACTGCGGGCAAAGCCAAATAAAATGTTCAATGTCCCCGATGTCACCGCAGAAGGCACAAAACGGGGAAGCGTATCGCCCAGTCTTGAATGACCACGCCGGGGTGTGTGCGGAGCCGGTTCTTATGCGGTACAACAGCGTCGCTTGTTCACGAGAAAGTCCGGTAATTACACATGCTTGGTGTGGAAACTTGTAGATCGCCTTGAAATGATTGCGTATCGCATCTTTGTTGTTCTGGTAAGTTTTAGGAGTTCTTACTGTTGGAACAGATGTCCGCGCTTCGCATGCAAGGGCATCAGCCTTTTCATTGCCTTCAATGCCAACGTGGGGTGGTATCCACTGAAACTTTATATTAAAGCTCTTGCCAATAAGGTGTTTAATGAGCGGCAGAGATTGCCTGGTGAATGTTTCTTGAGGTAGGCCACGATGCAGTCTTTGTAGCGCCGACTTGGAGTCCGTCAGCACTACATCTCGTGCAGAAAAGGATCCCAATTTTCGCAAAGCCGCAGTGATTGCAGCGCTTTCTACCGTTGTGGACGAAACTACACGATCCAGGCGGCCCGACCATGATACGCCAAGGCAGGGTATGCAGAAGGCCGCTGCGCAGCTATCCGTTTGTGTCCACACTGATCCATCGGTGTACACTTGTAGGTGGCCGTGGTACATGGTACTCAAGTGGTCCAGCACAAGAAACTTTGCTTCCGCGGCTGGAATGGTGCGTTTCGCTGGTAGCTTGGGTACGCTGTAGTTACAGGCAACATCCACAAAAGACCATGGCGGGTCCATAGGCCGTCGTTTAGGCAATTTCAAGCCTAACTATCGAAATGTGTTCAGCGCCGCGTTGAAATGTGAGCCAGTTCTTGCTCTGAGCCGCCGGAGAAGCGCCGTGCCTGCGAAGGACTCTCCCAGTCTTGACAGCTGCGTCAATAAGGCCTGGGACGCCAAAAGGCGGAGCGGAAGACTCGGCTTCATTGGTTACCTTCTTGTTTGAAGCCGCCTGAGGAACTCCCATCGCCAAGCGGAGACCCTTTCTGTGCACTGCTTCTAAGCGTTCGAACTGGCTCGGTGATGGTGATATCAGCGACAGCTGATAAAGAATGCGGCTTGTTATGAGCGCAGCGTTCAATTTAAGCATGGAGATAGGATTGTTACCCCAACGTACCCCTGCCATGCGACGAAGAGCGTTGATCCTTTGCACTGATGCAGTGACTATACCATCAACCGCACGTCGCCATAGTAGCTTGTTGTCGATGGTAACGCCCAGGAAACGGACACTTCTTGCACAACGAATTGGGTGGCCTCGAATATTCAGCGACAGACGTGTTGACTTCCGTCTCACTCCCGGGAAGAGCATGAAGGTCGATTTTTCCGCTGATAAAGACAGGCCAAGTGTCGACAAGTGGCGTTCAATGATTGGAATGGCACCCTATGCTATCCGGGCCAAACGTTTGTGCTGGTACCCTGAGATCCAATATTTTAACTGCTTTCAGAGCTAAGTGCAGAGTGTCAGGAAGGCTGACCATGGCAGCGTTAAAAAGCAAGGGAGATAGAACGCTTCCTTGTGGGACGCCGAGGGAAACGCGTCGCTCTTCGCTCGTTACATTTCCAAGCTTAACCCGGACAGAGCGGTCTCTGAGAAATTCATGTACGAACTGCATTTCCCGACACACCCATGGCTTGTAGCCCGTTGACGATGCCTGCCTGAAGCACACAATCATAAGCCTTGGCAACATCCATGAAGACCGCGAGTGTCGAGAGGCCGCTGACATGGTAGTGCTCGATGTGGCTTAATAGGTCCTAAACACTGTCCTGTGCACTCAGTCGTGGGCGAAATCCCGTCATACTAGATGGCCATCGTCTTTCTTGCTCAAGGTACCAAGTTTATCTTGTACATATCAATCTTTCCATCAACTTAGATACACATGATGTAAGGGATACCGGTCGATATGATGCGAGGCTCGCAGGATCCTTTCCGGGCTTAAGGACTGGCACCACCCATGCTGTCTTCCAAACAATTGGGATCTCTCCCGTGCTCCAGACATGACTAAATATGCCCAAAAGGGCCCTTTTTCGCTCATATGACAGATTTGTCAGCATGGTTGCTGATCAAATCGGGACCCACTGCACAGCGTCTTCTTAATTTGCTAAGTGCCATACCCAGCTCTCGAAAGGTGAATGGCGTATCCATCGTGTGGAGTCCATGAGGTGACAGAGGAATCGCCGCTCCTGCTGATCTGCCAGTTGTGTACGCGTCTGCGAAATCCTCTGCAAGGGTTTGCAAATCTTTCGCTTGTTTCAAAGCGAGTGCTTCGAATGGCCTGTGTGAGCGGATCTCCCCAGAAAGACTGTTTATTACTGCCCATATCCTTGTCAAGGGTGTAAACGTCGATAAACTCTCACAGAAAGCGGCCCATTGAATTCGTCTTACTTTTTTTGTGTGGCGACGGGTCGCAGCATTTATCCTGTTATATTCAGTTTTCGCAGAAGGATTTTCTTTTTTTTCTTATGAGTTTCCGCTCCGCTCGTCTACGTGCTGCGCAGAGGTTCTTTAACTTCAAGTCAGGAGCAGGGAAATGATCGGGCAGTTTCAGCAACGAAGTTGCCACTCGCTTGCTTTGTAACATATCTGCAAACAGCTCACCAGTGGATTCCTCCAACGCTTCTCTGTAAGTGTCCCAGCGAGTCACATTGCAGAATTTTCGACCAGCAGTCCGAAATCCCAGGATATTGGTGAAGATGGGGAAATGGTCGCTACCCATCCTGTCTGGAGCTGTGGTCGATGATACCAGAAGGTTCGGCTTATGTACACCGATATCACGCTCAGTTTTCGGTTTCCCAGGCACACTTGCACAGCAGCGACTTCCAATGAGTTGGAACAGAGATCTTGCACTGGTAAGGCGACGTGAGGCATTTCCCGCCTTATGTATATCGTAGCGCTTCCATTTGCAAATGACGGTATTCTCGGATTGCCGTGTCGGATGTACCCTGGGAGCGTCCTTCCATTTGGGAGACCGGCTTCTGAGAGGGCTAGAATTGGTATAGGAATGTCTCGCAGGAAAAGGTTGAGTTCGCACAGACGTTGCAGAAGACCAGCGCAGTTCCATTGCATGATTAAGGGCACTTTGGAGGACGGAATGGATCAGGCGGGCGAGATATTGCCATTTTTCTACTGTGTGTATGTGGAAGCAGAGCATAGTATCACTGACTCTAGAGCCAGTACTGCTTCCAACATGTCCTTCGTTGAACTCGCAGGCATCTTAGCGACGTGTGAGCGTAGTGCGGTGAACAAAGCGCGAATAACGTGCTCGAAGGTTTCTTGCTGATTGCTTCCACTTGGCACTTGAGGTGGGCTCAATGCATCAGCATAGGTGCGCTTGGCGGACTCTTTTTGTGATACGTTGTTCAGCAGCGTTGAGCACTTGCGTTGACTCAGTACCAGCTCTTGTCGGTTTCAGGCGCGGAAAATTCCCGGCATACTCATTTTGCAAACCACCATGTTGTGGCCCGCCAGACGTCTTCCTTGTGTTCGATGGTTCGTTCACAGTCTTCGGGCCGAGGACAAACGTCTTATTCCTTCGCTGCGCAGCTGTTCGTGCTGGACATCGGCCGTAGCTCGCTGGGTGGTCGCCGCCACAGTTTGCACACACCATTTTTTCTTTACTGGTACACGTCTTAAAGTCATGAGGCCCTCCACAGCGCTTACACTTCTGTTCCCCACGACAATGCTTAGCAACATGTCCAAAACGCTGACATTTAAAACAGCGTGGCGGCGTCTCCACGTAGTCTACAAGCTCGTGTCTGGTGAAGCCAAGGTTGATCTTGTCTGGGCGTTCCGAATTGGGAGCGAATGTGAGAACCACAGAGCCAGTGCGCCTTGATTCCCACTCGGAGGGCGAAGTTTGGACCCGTCGCATGACTCTTCTTGCGTGGTATACTCCCTGAGGTCTCAGGTAGGTTAGCAGCTCTTCGTCCGAGTACCATCGTGGGACCCCTTTTATAATGCACGTATTTTTCATATAGCTATGGGGTACACGGGCAGATATGGCTAGGCGGCAGATAGTCTTGGTCTCTAGAAGCATGTTAGCTTCATCTTCCGTCTCTATATCCAAGAGCAAGGCTCCCTCTGCTGTGAAATGGCTCTTAACTGGGGATCCGCCGAGAATCGTTTCAACTTCAGAATATAGGGCAATAGGGTTCACTTGCCTCGAGTTAGCTCCTTCGGATGTTGGAGCGATTAACACAGGAATGCCCACCGTCCTATCTTTGCGATGGCGCACAAGCCGAAAACCACCCTCGTCCATGTCTAGATCTGTGAGGTTCGCCACGTTGTGGTCCCCGATGACAGTTGACTCGTCCTCAGATTCAGTGCTGTGTTGTCGTTTGCAGTCAGGCATGCTTGCGCAAACCAGCTGGTGCTTCTGACCCGGTGTCACTCCTTGGGAGGTCATGGCGGCGCTAGCACTGACGCTTGTTTCGGTCCTTCGAGCACCTTTCGACGCGGCGGGCTGCGCAGCAACCGTCGGTCTCCGATACGGAAGGCACCTTTTCGAGTCGTCCGACGTCTTGAGCAGTTCTGAGCCGTAATATAAACAAAAATATCGATAAATGCAGACAGAGCTACTTAGACAGGCAGCAACAGCTTCGTCGTCTTCTTCCTCAACCCTATCGATCCGGCACGCGTGGTGGTCTACGTGGAAGGTAACTGTTAAGGCATTTGATTTCATCTTTATGCAAGTTAATCGACGGTTGGCTCACGCGTGCTCTACCACTATTCTCGATATGCCATGCTTCAATCATCAGGCGCGTTTCTTCATATCTATGCCGGTACAACACTGCGCATTCATTGAATTTTGGCGTGCACTTACAATCTCGCCAATGTAAAGATAGATTAGAAGGTGAGCCTCCTGTTAGCGATCTCTTATGTTCCAACAATCTCTGGTTGATACATCGTCCCGTCTGTCCTACGTAGAAGCGGCCGCAGCTGAAAGGGACCTTATACACCAAACTCGTACGGCAATCAGTGAATTTGTTGGTGTGTTTTACGAAACAAATATCGGTCCGCTTCTTGTCTCTTACTCGCTCATTCTTCCTCTGCACAGCGGCACAAATCTTACCTAGGTTATTGGCAGCCGTGAAAACAACATTAACGCCGTATTTAGTTCCTACTTTCTTTAGCCTGTGAGATACGCGATGAATGTACGGTATACCTACGACACGTTTCTTCCTATTGCTTTCTGCAACCATGCTCGGACTTTTAAACGTTCAGCGACCGTGGCCACTGCATCACGAGGATACCCTACATCTAAAAGACGTCCGTGTTTGCACGCCCTGTCTTTTTAGGATGAAAATGTGTCGCACGCTTTGCACTCTAGTATAATTCAAGCAGTATATTCCGCATATTCGACGTTGAGTACATGCGTTAAAGTGCATAGAATTTATCTCTCGAAAGAGCATGTGATGCAGCGTACACGATGTCATGGAAATAATGCAGGAAAGGATACAAATTAAAGATTTAAAGCCAACTGTATAAAACAAAAGGTTACATGTCGTTCTTCTTGCTGCCCCGCTATCCGTCCATGTTCGTGCCTTGAGCTAACTGCCTTGCCAGGCCGGCTCCGGCCTGGCTCCTCGGTCGATAGGGGCTTTTGACCCCACGGGGACCACACCGCTGCAGGCAGCGCGCAACACAGAATTCGTGGTATACACTAGTAGAAAGCCCGTGAGTTAGAACGTCTCGAATTTCGGCGGCGCGTTGCACAGGAAACATAAACACTGCCCCACGCACGGCTAGAACACGAAAGGAGGCACACACATGGAGCGGCAGTGCTCCGACACTGACAACAAAAGGAAAAAAAGAGTGTAATGTGACATATTCATTGCGACGAAGATACAATACTACGCACCTTACCTGTAAAATAAAACGCCTACATTGCTGAATTGGCAGCTGACATTTTTTTGGGAACAGTGGCTTATCCTATATTGCTTGTGCACATTCCGGACTAAGCGAAATAAACATGCGCATGGTTTTTTGATGGAGGAGGAGGAGCAGGAATAACCATTATTGAAACGAGCAGTTTGGTTGCCTGGGCCTGGGCCTCCCACGTGGGGACGTCAATAATTATTCATTTATCCGAAAAACACAGGCATTAGATATTCGTTTCTTAAATGCTGGGGTTCTTTGCGCATACGCAAACCGAAATAATCGCACCGTTGATAATTTTCAGGCAATGATTGCGTCCTTGCACGTATGCAAAAGAGCGGTAATGCTTTTGGGAGTACCGTCGTTCAGGGAAGAAGTCGGATTCCCATTTGTATGGTCGGTATTTTAGGGGCGGAGCTCCTTATGCCGTGAGTCTGTCCATCCTCCGTTTGTTTGTAGCGTTGTTGTAGCCACCTCTAGCTCGTGAGAAGCGCGCATTCTGGTATGCAGTAGAAGAAGAACACGACGTTGACGAGTGAGACTCTCGTGCGTGTTCGCCTGTGTGGCATTCTTTCTTCTTTACTACGTCTCGTGTTTTCAACGACACCCGAAGACAACATTTCAGAAGTAACGCGCCATGAGGCTCCCTCTTGGCACGCTTTCTCTTTAGCTCGGAGTTCCCAGGTGGAAGACAAGGCTGCGGAACGGAGGGCACGGAAGGCGGCGGCAGCGCGCGCTCGCAGACAGAATCCTGAGGTGAGAGCCCGCGAGGCCGAAGCTGCAAGTCGACGCCGCGAAGCAGATTCCGCCGTTCGAGCCTGCGAAGCCGAAGCTGCTCGACAAGCTGCACGGCTGCGGCGAGAAGACCCCGCCGTTCGAGCCCGCGAGGTCGAAGCTGCTCGACAAGCTGCAGGGCTGCGCCGAGAAGACCTCGCCGTTCGAGCCCGCGAGGCCGAAGCTGCTCGACAAGCTGCACGGCTGCGGCGCGAAGACCCCGCCGTTCGAGCCCGCGAGGCCGAAGGTGCTCGACAAGCTGCATGGCTGCGGCGCGAAGACCCCGCCGTTCGATCCCGCGAGGCCGAAGATGCACGGCTGCGGCGCGAATCGGATCTTCCAAATGTGAAGGACCGTGAAGCGGAGAGAAAGCGCGCGTACCGGCAGGCAGATCCCGAGGCTGTGCGAGCACGTGAAGTGGCTGCAAAACGCATCAGGCGGGCTCTGCCAGAAGGCGCCGACGCGTGCTTCCAGCGGGACTTCCTTGATAACATTTTCGGCCATGCTTGCGGTGTGTGAAACAGATTGTAGTTCTCAAACAATCTAGTCACAATATCTTCCACCAAGAAGGACCACGCTCGCGCCAATGCCATCGCCGTGCTGCAGCGCGAGTTCGCTTCGCCCCACTCATCATCATTCACCACGTGGATATGCTGTGATTTTTTTTTTCATATTTACTGCATATGTAGCGTCTATAGAAAGCGCCCGTATCCGAAGTTGCGTGTGGGAAAGCGTATGCGTTTTATTGTGCGCCCTTAACTAATAACTTAAAACTGCTTGCGCACAAATAAATGCAGAAAGTCGAAACCGTTGCAGCCTACAGTGAAAGACAACATTCGCCGTGATCATCTGCAGCGCTTGTAAACATCAAGAAATAAGCTGAGTGATGCGCAGTTTCGTTCATACCTGTTGTATATGAAAGAAGATTAGGATGGTCGCGTGGGGACATGAAATAAAGAAGACGATGTTCAGGCATCGGATGCATGTTCCTCTGTGTTCTAAATACAACATATTGGCGACGAGGCTTCAACCCATGCAAGAGCAAGAGTCCTGGTGATTTCTGCCACATCACCACAATGAGCATTCCGGGATTGAAACCGCCACCGCCTTTCCTGCCTTCGCCTGGTCATCCGGCTGTCCCATGGGACCAGTGGAAGCAGGCCTTTCAGACGTACACGGTGGCTTCTGGAGCTTCAGGGCTTCCAGCCGAACGCCGAAAAGCTATCCTGCTAACGTCTTGGTATGGAGGGGCAGCGGATCTTCTCTACACTGAAGCCAGCGGACTTGCAGTTGGCCCTGCTCCCGCTACTAGTCCTTCGAGCACAGGTGACACCGGGTCGACGAATGACGCGTATGACTCTGCAATCGCCATGCATTCGGACCATTTCAAGCATTCAGTCAACGTCATGTTGGCTCGACAACGGTTCAGTCGCCGTGCTCAGCATGCAGGTGAGACAGCGGAATACATCGCTGCTTTACAAATCCTCATTGCCGACTGTAATTTTGGAAGCCTCGCTGATGAGATGCTACGTGATCAGCTCGTCTCGAAAACGACGAATCATCATTTACGTTAGCGGTTACTTCTTGAGGGCTCCTCACTGACGCTCTCACGAGCTATAACAATTGCTCATGAATACAAAGAAGCCGTGAGTCATGCTAAGGAGTTTTACGACGATGCTTCAGTTCGGGACTTTAAAACAGCGCAAAGCTCTTCTCGGTCGTCTGAACAACCAAATGAACGCACAACTTGTAATAAGTACAAAGCCAAAGCATCTGAGCATCCCGTACAAGGTACCACGAACTTTCGAGCTCACTATCGTTTTGGAGCGACTGATCACCTTGCAAACAGTCCTGCATGTAAGGCCCGCAAGCGCAGATGTCGTCGCTGCGAGGGGATTGGGCACTTAGATTTTATGTGCAGGTCGTCTGGATATTCAGCGAAAGTTCGCCAAGTTGATGACGACGAGGACGCTAGCTCCCAGAGTAGCGGAAGAACAGTTGGCGTTGTCAATGGACACAAGCATGACATTTACGCATTCGTCGCTGTGGAAGGTCACACTATCTCGTTTCTAGTTGATACGGGATCTTCTCACTATTCTGGCTGAAGAACTCTATCATCAGTTTTTCGCAAGACTTTCCCTTTGAAAGCTACCTCAGTGCACCTTTTCGACTACTCAAAATCAAAGAGTCCGAGGATGTTTTGTCGCTTGAGCTGCGTTCCAAGGCAGAACTGCTTGTATTCTTCTGTATGTTGTATCTGAAGGCACCACTGTGCTGTGCTTAGACGCCGTTGCGGCACTACAGGTGAATATTGAAGGTAAATCGCTTCAGTGTCTTGCACTGGCCTCAAGCACTCCTACATTGCCAACTGAGCTACGTTCAGAGTACGAACACCTCTTTGAAAAACAGCTCGGACTTGCCAAAGGATTCAAACACAAAGTTAAGGTTAGTGATTCCGTTCCACCAGTTGCCAGCAAGCTACGACGGCTGCCGTTTACCCTTCGTGAGCAGATGCCGGCTAACCTGCAGAAACTTGAAGCTCAAGACATAATCGAGCGCGTTGTCGCCTCTCAGTGGGTTTCTCCTATAGTGGTTGTTCACAAGGAGGATGGTTCAATACGAATGTGTGTTCATCTGCGAGAGCCTGATAAAGCTATAATTGTTTATTGCTTTCCACTACCACAGACAGACGAGCTGCTGCACAGTTTAGCTGGCGCCAAGCGATTTTCGAAGCTGGACTTGGTGTCTGCCTACCATCAACTAGAACTCGATCCTGAAAGTCGTGATCTGACTACCTTCATCACGCACGACGGGTTTTTTCGCTTTAAGAGAGTATGTTTCGGCTTGGCTTCAGCTCCGTCAGCATTTCAAAAGATGATGCATCTCATATTGAAAGGGTGCAAAGGTGTATTTTTTTACATCGACGACATTATCGTCTATGGTCGTTCTCGAGAAGACCATCATGCAAATCTTCGCACCGTTTTGCAACGACTTTCTAAAGTGGGCCTGAAACTCAACCAGAAGTGCGTTTTCGACGTCACGGAACTAACGTTTCTGGGACGTGTTGTGAACGGCAAAGGACTCTTTCCACTAGCGTCATCTATCCAAGCGATGAAGGAAGCTCGGGCGCCTTCAAACATCAATGAACTTCGTTCCCTGCTTGGTCTGGCGGGATTTTACTCCAAGTTCGTTTCCCATTTTTCGGATGCTGTGGAACCTTTACGGGCATTGCTTCGAGGCAACGAGCCATTTGCTTGGACGTCAGCTGCCAAAGAGAGTTTCGTCCGTTTAAAACCACTGCTGACAACTTGCAAGGTTCTAAATTTCCTTGACCCGAACCTACCCGTCATCGTCACGACCGATGCCTCCGTGTGTGGACTGGGAGCTGTGCTGCAACAAGATAACAAGGGAATTCTGCAGAGTGTTGTCTTTGCCTCCATACCTTGAGCCCACAAGAAAGGAGATACTCTCCAGGCGAACGTGAAGCCTTAGCATGTGTTTGGGCCTGTGAACATTGGCACGTGTACCTTCGGGGTCGCCCCTTTGACTTGCGAACGGACCACAGTGCTCTTGTCACTTTGCTGTCAACCGAAGGCGCTGGACATCGGCCATTGCGAATTTCATGTTGCTCAGCGCGACTTCTTTGTCACAACTACACCGTAGAGTACCGTAAGGGAAGCGATAATGTGGTGACTGATGCGCTCTCTCGACTGCCTTTGCAAGTAGAAACCAATCAGGTTGCTGAAGATGAGTTTGTTTGCCTTCTTTCTCCGATGCTAACCATGGCAGAACTGCAAGCAGAGACTGAATCTGACAGTACAATCGCAAAGTCATGGACTTCGTTTTGTCATCTTGGCCTGATAAAAAATCTCTGGAAGCGGAGCTAATGCCACATTTTCATGTACGTGCAGAACTATCCATTATACACGACCTGCTTTGCCGTGGTAACAGGATCGTAAATCCAAGTATCCTTACTCGTCGGTTGATGGAAGTCGCACACGAATCACATCCGGGGATCAGTCGTACTAAAGGCCGTTTGCGAGAGTTGTACTGGTGGCCTCGAATGGATGACCACGTAGAACAACCGGTTAAAACATGTGCTGTTTGCCAGTCATGTGACAAATCAGCACGGCCAACCGCAGCACCTATGCAGCCAGTAGCTTTCCCTGACAACCCTTGGGAGAAGATTGCCACTGATATTATTGGCCCATTTGAGCAAGCTCCCATCGATTTCCGTTATGCAGTGACGCTTATTGATTATCACAGCAAATAGCCAGAAGTTTTTTTTTCAAGACAAGTTACTACGGCGACGGTCAAGAACTTTCTGCTACAAGTGTTTGCTCGTTAAGGCTACCCGAGTGAAATAGTTTCCGACCACAGACCGCAGTTCAGCTCGGCTGAATTTGAAGAGTTCCTTCAGGAACGTGGCATACGTCATTGCTTTTCTTCTGTTTACCACCCGCAAGCAAACGGGCATGTGGAAAGGTTCAACAGCGTCCTCAAATCTGTTGTCCAGGTGGCAGTATACGAGCGGCGTGATATTGGTGTCGCCGTGACAGACTATATGGGGGTCTACCGCTGCGCACCTCATACCACAACGAGAGTTGCACCCGCCGTTTTGCTGCACGGACGACTACCACCAACACGATTAAGGATTGTTGGATTACCGGATTCATTTCACGAAAATCCAGTACAGGCGATGAAATGGCTGCGTCAGCCTGTCAGACAGAACCAAGCTTCTTCCAAACTTTACACAGACTGCCGCCGCGGAGCCCTCCCACGTGAAAATGGGATGTGAATTCCCAGCTGGAAATCGGGTTTCCAGCCTGGTTTTCAGCTGGAAATGGCTTTTCGGGCTGGAAATTTTCCATCCCCAGCTGGAAATTGTATTTCCAGCTGGGAATGAAACCCATTCCCGGCTGGAAATGGTATTTCCAGCATGGATATGGAAATAATTCCCGACTGGAAAGCCATTTCCAGCTTGACGTTTCCAGTTCCAGTTGGGAAGTTATATTTCCAGCTGGAAATTTTTCCAGCTTCAGTTGGGAAATAATTTGCTCAGCATGAAATTTTCCTGTTCGAGCGATGAAGTGGTTTAGTTGACAAAAGGAATTCCAGCTGCCCAAATATTGATCTGCATGCAAGTGATAGCAGATTAAGTGTATAATGCAGAGCGTGCATTTAGACATGACTTAGAACAGTGGTTCTCAAATGGGGGTCCGCGAGGTCATTCTTCGGGGTCTGCAAAACCCAATTAAGCTTGCAAAAAAAGAGTTTTTTGAAGGCCCACTATATGTCCGCAGTGGCCCCTTCTGTTTTTTTTGTATGCTTCACTGCATTACATTTGTGCAGTGCGACGGAGCTGACTTATGTTTCTTCTTTATGAGGTGGCTGTAAAGTTTCTATTGCAGTTTTCTATGACATATGCGAGCATGCTTTTTCCAGGCTTGCATATTTGAAAAACAAACATCGCGATAAAGAGGTTGAATGTGGCTGCAGACTAGAGAACTTATTGACAAGTTGTTCAGATCGAATTGACGTGGCACTTTTGCCTGACCATTCTTTGCCACGTAGAAATAAAAGGCACCTATTTCACACGCTGCATATTTCGTATAACCCACCCACCCCCTCTTCCTCTGACTGCAAGGGGTCCCCCTGAAACATCCATGTCTGAGAACCACATTGAATATTCATCACATGGCACATAGGATACATTTTAAAACCGTTATCTTCCGCACCCCGTACGGCTGGGTTGCAAAAAAAAATTGAAAAATATGTATGGCTGGGGTAACACGCACTTTTATTTGACCTTTTCAGTAGTCGTGCGCCCGGTTGACACGGTATTACAAATGTTACAACTGTATACGTCCAACCAGGTGCTTGCTCAGTTCCTCATTGAGCCGTTGCGCCAATAGCTAGTGTTTAAACAATAGTAGTTACTTCCTTGTGAAAAGGGGCATTATTTTCAGCATTCGCCATTGACTGCCACGACCGAATAGCAGTGAACTTTGCCAACTTGCTCCCTCCGACGCCGCGGCTACAGGCACTGCTACACTATACCGCGGCCATGAAAAATGCCGCACTGCCGCGATGTTTGTTGGCATCACAGTAGCTCTATTCTCGTATCATTTCTCGGTGACTTATGACGTTAATGCTAAATAATAACCTACTCTGTAATATAAATACAGCGTACAAAAGTTATATTTCTTTTTTTAAAGTTAACACCAATAAAGACAGCGGTCCGATAGACCGCATAAATTATTATGTCGCCGCAGTCAGCCACAGTTTCGTACAGCACATGGCAGTTAGTCGTGGTGATATTGGTGATATCTGTGCGTGTGTGTGCTCGGTGTTCGCTACTCTAGGGAGTTTCCTTGATGAATATCTGTGCGACAGTTACATGGAATAGTTCTTTGTGGTCAGGTTTATCTCTGGAAAGTGTTACGAGTGACGACCAGCATGTTCGAGCGGTTTTTATTGCTGTACTGTGTGCGATGTCTTGGATACACCAGCGCCGATCAAGGAACAGCGATTTTCTCAGCTCTAATTGTTCCATTTGGAGGTAAGTTGCACTTATGTATTTCAAGTATAAGTGAACGTTTGTCCCGAATGTTTGTGGGCTTCGTTATCACGGTGTCATGTTACCTGGTAATGTTTATATATGCGCGAAGTACACTACAGGCCAGTTTGTGTATGCATCCTTTGTCTCCAGTAGCCCTGTGCCGTGCAATGCTTGTGTCTACTGGTGCGCATGCGTCTATGCAACAAACGCGAGTAATTACATATGTTCGAGTGTACTCATTGGACGCCTATTCGGAGTAGTTTAAGGTCGATATAAATAATCGTTACATAGCACCTACAGTATGAACCGCAGTGCTCATCAGATCTTGCTCACCTTTGCTTTGCACTGCATTGACTTTTGTGGTACTGCTTTTGAAAGCTGTATTGATGCTGTTCATGTGATTTGGTAAAACTATACTTTTGCTAGAATTGAGTTTTATGGGTCATTGTGGTTTTGATGTTTGCTCACTATGTATATTTTTTTTCAGGTGGTGTACGAGGATATGAGCAAACTCATTCTACATCTCGAGATATGTTCCAACACTTGCTACAAGCGTTCAAGTAAATGCTGTTAAATTTCACCACCATGTTCTTTGACTGTGTGCAGTTCACTGGACGAACAGGTCCTGTAGGAACCATGCTAAGACGCATGCGATAGCCGCGAGGTCAAATCTGGAAACTCTTCCATTTCCAGCTGGGAATGAAGGATTCCAACTAGAAATTTTGCCATTTCCTGCTGGAAATATTTGCTGGAAATATTTCCATTCCCAGCTGGGTTATGGAACCTGGAAATTTTTCCAGGCTGGAAATTTTCCCATCTCCAGCTGGGAAATTTTCCAGCCTGGAAAAATTTCCAGGTTTCATAACCCAGTTGGGAATGGGAATCATTTTCACCTGGGCTCACAAGACATTTTGCCGCCGGCGACTACGTCCGCGTGAGACGGTCGTTAGTTCACGGGAAAACATCTTGGCGATTTCAGGAACCAAAGAAGATTATTGAGCAACGAGGGCCAGCTTCATTTCTTTTGGATGACGGTCGAGTGTGGAACGCCTCCAAATTTCAAGCGAAACACCCAGAACCTGCGGAAAAGCTCACAGGCAATCGACCTGGTATTCTAGAGGTGAACTCTACTACTGCCTGACGAGCCTCTTCAAGGTAGTACATTTCCTGCGAGTGAACAACATGCTGACTGCCCATCTACATCACAGCAAGAAATAGCAGCACAAGCCAGCTGTGAATCAATTATTCAGCCGTCTTCACTGCAGGACAAAATGACAGACCATCTACCACGGAAAAGCGCACGAGTTAAAAAAACTCCGTTGAAGCTCAGGGACTATGCGTTACTCAAGCGATAGTTTTTTACCACGAAAGTGTTTTATGCCGGGGTCCACCAAGTACTTCCGTTACAGGATATGACGTTCATAAAATGGACGCCATCGGGTGAGAAAGAAAAAAACCAGGAAAAAGATCCGCCACTGGGAATCAAACACACGACGTTGCGACCGCGACGGTAAGCGCCCGACGCTAGACCGACTAAGCTAGCTGGAAGATGCTGGACACTTCACGAACGCACCTTATATCTTTCACACATTCGCTCTCGCACTGTGCTCTCTGTTGGCGGTGTAGGTAGGCGGGGCGGAGCGGGACGGTGCCGCCGTCTGTGAGAGGTCAAAAGATGTAATGCGTCACGATCGGCACTTACTAGCGCTTACTCCGAGATTGCTCGCGATATCAGAGGTCATGATTAAATCGCCTCTATACCAGCGAG
Source organism: Rhipicephalus sanguineus (assembly GCF_013339695.2). NCBI lineage: Eukaryota > Metazoa > Arthropoda > Arachnida > Ixodida > Ixodidae > Rhipicephalus > Rhipicephalus sanguineus. The sequence goes on along the minus strand of NC_051179.1, from coordinate 124,962,750 downwards.
GGACACTGGCCGCGCTAACGTCGCCGAAGCACCCTAGACGCAGTTACGTTCTTTGCCTTTCGCTTCGCGTTAGCGTGCGCCGGCTCACCGGAGTAGTGCAGCTTCCACATGCACCAATGGAATTCTCCGCCGCCAAATACTTTGATTGCGAGAGCACGGACTAACAAAACTGCTTCAATACGCGTTGATGAAAGGACACGATTTCGACGGGCGAATGTCGTGCCTTGGTGGAGCGAGAGAGAGGCCAGCAGGACGCACGCGTTTGCGGCTCAAGCTAAAAACGTCTACGAACTAGGCGTCAACATGGGTGCACCCACGCCAATCGATGCTACAGCTGCCAAACACGAATAGACATTGTACAAGCTCTCACATATCACTACACGACAAGCGATACATCTGTGTAGACACGTTTCACTTTCGTGTTATACCGATTCCTATGACGGATGGATCAGCCGTGTTTTTTTTGATTAACCGGGGAAATGTTGTATATGAAAGAGGATGAAGATAGTCGCGTGGGGACATGAAATGATGCAGATAATGTTCAGGCATCATGCATCGTTCCTCTGTGTTTTAAATACAACAATACCGGAGTAAATAGTACTGCACGTCGTTGTGTTGTTCCCTAGCTTCATGGAAGTCTACCGCGCATGACACTCTCTTATAGTGCACGCAGGCACGTTTATTATGCGATATTACGCATACCTGTCATAAATAAGGTCTATCCATACAAATAATTTAGCTCTATGACATTGCTGGAAGAGAAAAATCTAGGAGTCCTTGCCCTATCGGGAAAATGGGGGCAAGCGAACGTTGGCGTGTGCATGCCTGACGCACTACTTCTCTTCTCTTCCTTTCTTTCGCATGGCGCAATGCTCCCTTTTAGATGTTTCTTTTCTCCAAGCTAGAAAGTGGACGTCATCCACGCGTCTTGAAGCGCAACACATCAGTTGCTACAGGCAACAAAGACGGTCATGCGTTCATAACCAGGCAACAATGAAATGGCAAGTCACCTAGATAAAAGGTCAGATTGCCATATCACAAACGGCTGATCGCCGACAAGCCCGTAATCGAGAGAGCATCAATTATTGAAAAACTGCGCATACAAATGCCTTAGTGACCGGCGCACTTTAGAGAGGCAGATTTGTGTACAACCGCATTTCGGAGCACCGGCGGGCACCGCGTTTTAAGGCGAAAGCCTTAAATGCCTCATCGAATGCGAAAATTGATCGTCGGCCTCGAACGTTGGTCCGCGGCGTTGGCGTCAAACGACTGATGCAAAAAGTCATCACGTGATGACTTAGCCTTATGACATCATCAGGACGTCAGACATCGCCAAAATTTGTGACGTTACCATTAAGTCATCTCTTAACGTCATCAAATGATATCATGCCTTGGTGAAAGGTGGGCTGGTCACGGAGGCAGTGCAAAACTAGGTGACGTGCAGAAAGCTTGCAATGCCTTCGATCTTGGAGGCAGTGCGAAACCACGTTAGGTGCCGAACGCTTCGGAGGGGGTGGGCGGTGGATCAATGCATTGACTAATAAGAAAAAGAAGAGGATGGCTTTCGCCTCCGAGCTCTCTGAGGTGAATGTATAAGGGGCCGTCTGAGTTTCTTTCTATCAGTGTTCACACCTACAACGCCATTTTGTGGGGCGATGAAGCTTCTCTTGAAACTTATACAGAACAAGTCGATTGGCGTCAATTGCCCATCTTTATGCGAATAGTTGGACGCAGACTCAGAGTCAGCGTTGTTTACAACCCAAGCGTCTCAAACCGATTGGTTGAACCAAAATAAATTCTTGAGTAAACCAGCAGCGCGGTCGAAAACGCGACATGCTTCTGAACGCGATTGCTTCCACGCGCAGTTTTAAAGGCGTCATATTCCACCTGACTGGCCATGAGCATTGGGAGTGGTTCTCAGAGGGACATTTGACCTTGAGTCTTATTAGAAAAAGTCACAGTTTCGCCGCAACGGCGAAGCAATGATTGCGATAGCAATAAATTGTAATGTAACGCGAAGAACGGAAAGCAGCTCGAAATTGCCAGCGCGTCGCTCGAGCCCAAAGGACGCACGAAAAGAACGCACACAGGACGAGCGCGAACTAATGCGTCACAGCTCGACACTTGAAGCGCACTGCTCAAACATAAAGCAGGACGCACGAAACAAACGAACAGGTGCACACAAGACGAGCGCGAACTAATTGTCACAGTTGTTACTTATTTCTGTTTGAACAGCGCGCTCCTTTCGCAAACGCGGCCGCTGCAGCGAGCGAAGCGAAGCACCCCACCGGCCGCCCCTTCTTTCCTCGAGATAAGCGCACGAAAGCCACCACGCCCTGTAGAGCGAAGAGCAACGGCGTTCGCAGGAGCGGGGCGACGATCTTTAAAGCGCGCCACACGCGCGCACGTCGCGCCATCTATGTGGCCACTAAGAGAGCATGCTGAATTACATGGTGTATATAAGTAGCTCGCCGTTAGCAGGCTGAAAGACGGTGCTGTCGTGGCCTAACGTCTGAAGCGGAGGGCTGCAATGCGACAGGTCGCCCGTTCGATTCCGCGCGTCGGAAAGAATTTCTGAATTATTTTTCTTTGTGGCTTTTCTATATATATAATAGTTATATATATACGGTGAATGACGGCGACGGGGACGGACATTTTCCAGCCGAGAATGCCCATATAATTGCTATCGCAATAAAAAAAATTGTTAACAATTTCACGCGATGTCAGTTACATGTATGCAGTAGACATCCACACTTACCACCTGGTCTTGTAACTACTGAGCCTGCATATTGCATGGCAAGTAGTATACTTCATATCACGGCCATGTCAATGCGTGTCATTTCAAGAACAAGGTTCACAATTTAGCTTAGATGCGTCAAGTGTGCCGAGCACAGGAAGTAAAACCAGAATGGTTGTCGGCATTCGAGGATTTTGTGAACTAAACGTTGTTTGAAGTAGTCAAGTAAACGGAGCGAAACTGTCTCACTGTAGTAAAATGACCTAAACTGCCATTCCTACTGTAGTCTAGATTTTGTGAAAACAAAGAGAAAATAAAAATCACAGTTTCACTGCTAGGGCGAGGCAAGGAATGCGATAGCAAAACATAGGAGTGTTTCACCAAGTAAGGATGGCAGCTTTTGGATCCGGTCTCGCATAACTCTAGAAAACGCTGCTTTAAGAGAACACGGCCGCTCCAGGGAAACAAGCGGCATTCGCGCTGCCAGTCCTCTCATCGCCCCCTTTATGTCTAGAACGGACCTTGGTCCTCTAAACGCGATAATAATATGTGGGGTTTTACGTCCCAAAACCACGAGGTGATTATGTGTAGAGACCGGATTTTAGGCAATTGCATATTTTGTTCCTTGCGGTCCTATCACCACACTTTGATAAATGAGCATGAATTAGAGGTTAAGAAAAGCTTTTATGGTGTTTTTATAGTGCCTAAATGCCTATTTGTGGCGTTTGCGCATAAATGCCTATAAGCGCCTATAAATGAATATTTTTCAATACCGGGACCTTGATGACGACTATTTAGCATCAAGTTTCGCTTTCGAGAGCAGTTTGATACCGGTATTTATGTTACCGGGCAACATGGACTGCTCCAGGGGCGTAGCCAGGGGGGGGGGGGGGGGGTTGGGGGGGTTCAAACCGCCCCCCGAAATTTTTCAGTTTTGCTTGCGTATACATACATGCACACATACAAACGCACGCACGAACATACATAAAGCATGGTTGAACCCCCCCCCCCCCCGAAAAAAATTTCTGGCTACGTCCCTGGACTGCTCAGGACTGCTCAGCGCGAACCGCCGCGCTGATATGGCGCGAGCGGTTCGCGAATGCTAAACAGCAAAGAGCACTAAAGACGAAAGAAAAATTACGGCAGTTTCGCACTAGTGGCGCCAAGAGTGAAGCTGGATTAGGCTGTATGGCCTTACTTGTTTCTCTCTTTTTCTCTCTGTATCTTGTATCTCTTTTTTGTATCTTTTTTTTCAATTTCTTTCTTTCGCTCTCTATTTCCTTCTCTTTCTCGCTTTTTCTATCATTCTTCCCTCTAATTCTCTCTCTTTCTCTCTCTCTATTTACCGATTCCTCTTCCTATTTCTTTCAGCCTTTCTCTCTGCTTTTCTCTCTCTTTCTTTCTCTCTTTCTTCTGTCGTTTTGTCTTGCTCTCTATGTTTTTCTTGTATCTACTTTTTGTGCCTGTTTCTCCCTATCTCTTTCTATGTCTTTGTCGGTCTTTCAATTTTTACGTCTTTCTTCCCTTCAGTTCTCTCTATTTTTCTTTCTTTTTATCGACTACTCTATCTTTTCTCTTTCTCTCTATTTCTCTCTCTCAAGTGTTTCACGTGCTTCACTTCGCCAAGCATAGTGTTCGTTTAACGCTCACACATGCTGCACTCGTTAGTGGGGCTTCCCGATGCTTGTAGCGCACACCCACCTAAGTAGCACCGCATGAGAGAGCACAAGTTACCGATAGCTTAAACAGCTTCACTGCCAAAAATTTTGTGCAATCGCAACAAATTTGGATAGACCCCCGTTTGAACTCTACGGAGGTCCACTGCGTCTTCCCCTTTAAGAGATTTGTGGGGGACGCCATATTTCTGCCGTGCGCATCGCTGATGAGCAAGAAGCTCTCGCGGAGCCATCCGAGCAGGGTCACTGTCTTCCTCCTCGCGAAGGCCATCGTGTGTAGTGTGGAGTGGTGGTAATTGGGAGGGAGGCTGGTGCTCCGCTCGACGTTGTATGGGCGCGATTGTCCGTGGTGTCGCGACTCGCCACCAACCCTCTACCATATCTCATGGGGTTGCAGTAAAAGGCCAAATAAACTCAACTGCCTACAGCATAAGTACCACATAGAAAACTCTTTGGAGCAATGGGAGGCACTCCTCGCTAGCTCGGACCCGGAGGTGCAACTAGCGCTCCTGGACCATGTCCGGCTGGCGGCACAAGCCAGTGGAGCCTTGGACATGGGGCCCCACCCATCTAGCTCCTAGACTCCTTCCCTTTTCCCCAATAAAAGTTATTCTTCTTCACTGCCAAGAAAATGAAGATAGCGCGTGCCTGTTCGCGATAATGTTAGGTTTTATTACGACAGCATTTAATGAACACTCTCGGCAAACTTTTTCCGTCGCCGCCATGTCCCGCAATAGTATGTATGTATAAATAAAAGCAACAAATAAAAATAATTCTGAAGAAAAAAAATCCGAAGAGAACGACCGGGGATTCGGACTAGAGGTGTGCACGGGCTCCGGGTAGCCCGAAAGCCCGAGCCCGACCCGGCCCGCGGGCCGGGCTCGGGCGGGCCGACGTATTTTCACCTCGGGCCCGGGCCTGGCTCGGCAACCTGGAGTTTTATCGGGCCGGACTCGGGCCCGGCGCAAAGCCCGACTCAAGCCCGAAATATAGAAAATGAGCGGGAATTGTTTTCCAGCACGCATACAGCGCCTTTTCCGCCACCGCCCTTTACCGCTTTTCCTTTCCATTCCTACTTTAAACAAAAGGGGAGCAGGTAAAGCACTGCCTCTGTTGCACTCCGACCAACAGAGAACACCACCTGGGCTAGTGACGGCGCCACGCGACTGTTCGCGTTAAATTTAAGGCCAAATCCCATATGAGTGATAATCCACGCTACCCGACGTAGATCGCCTTCGTGCAAGCTGACGCTTGCATGGGCATACCCCATACACGTGACGGCTTTGGCGGGCGAACTCCATTCTTGCTGGCATGAGGCCGTCTACTTGTAATTTCTAATCTGTGTAATAGAGACTGTTCGTCGTGTGTCGTATGATCATATCTGATAGGCTCAATAAAATGCCAAATTACCGGAAAATGATGTTTTGTTTTCGCAGCGTACCTTCAAAAAGCCGGTCCGTGTTCGGGATTGTGTTTTTGTACGTCGGGCCGGGCCGGGCGGGCTCGCAGCCCTTTGCCGTCGGGCTCGGGCGGGCCTTCGACAAAGTCAGCGGGCCCGGGCCGGGCTCGGGCTAGGAATTACGGCCTATGCACAGCTCTAATTCGGACCTACAGCCCCTGGCTCCGCAGCGCGCTGCCTAATGGCCCGCTCTCGCTAGGTGTCGTATTTGTCGAATATTGGGAAGCGGCCCCCCACTTCGGAGCAGCTTTAATTGGAAAACCCCGCGGCGAAAAGGAGGAAGAAGGGCAACTCGGGGGGACGCGTTTTCGGCGTTGCAAACGCAGCGGCCCGCAATCTGGAGGCGACGGCCGGTACGGGAGAACGTCTGTGACATCGTCGTTTTACGACCTACGCAGCCCGTGAAAGAACACTGAACGCCTCATGTGCCGTGTTACGATCAGTCTCTGCGCTGAAAAAGGAAGCGGCGTCCCTGTTCTTCGACCCGGGTGTCGAAGGGCTGCTTGCCTGTTGACAGCGGTTTAGGCACTTGTATTGTCCTCCCGAGACGAGAAGCGAGGCGCCATGCAGTCCGACATACCAAGGTTCGACGAGTCAACCGGATTGGTTTCCTGTCGCCAAATCTACCTTGACGAGACAGCGGCGTCCGCGCGGATGACAATCAGCCCCACTTATATCGACAAGGTGCTTCGGAGCTGCAGACCTTTTGTTGCGGCCGGCTGTCCGAGAGTGGGACCCATCGCCCTACGGCCTTCACATGGCGGGGACCACAGGTTGCACCCTTTGGTGCAACAGCAGCAGACTGCGGTGGCCTACGCCCCAGTCGACGACGCTGACCTGGGCGAGTGTGGGTGGCACCCTCATTAGTGCTGTGTGGGACGCGATTCGACTGTCCCAACTTGCAGAAATTCCACCGTCTAGGGATCTGGAAAAAGAGACCCTTTAAAACGAGCCCCCGCGGGCTCATTCGACGCGCAATCGTCGTGATGTAGACACGAAATCCTCGTCCTGTAGGACGAAATCGTCATGTAGAAACAAACTGCTCGCCCATGTAAATAAAACCTCTGTTAAGTTTGCCTTCCTCAGGCCTCTTCCTCCGGAGTCTCTGGTGCCTCCAAAGGCCGCTCGCAACAGCCGTCATCCAACACAGGGAAAGCGTTTTCTGCATCTGCTCTTCAAGTGTGTTGCACGTGCGGGGTGCAGAGAAAGCTCTTTTGACTGTGCTTGTGCCTTTGTATTTCTATTTTCCTTTTCATTTTCTCTATCTACGAGAGCACTGCAAATAGTGTACAAATAAAGCAGTCTTCGTGATGTGTTCGAACTGAGCGGACGTGTTGATCCTCTGTCGTCGTCCAACCTACTAAAGAAAGTTTTGCCTCCCTGCTATTCCGCCACAGTAAGAGGAAAGCCTGCCGCAACGGCGCGGTGCCCTAGAATGCAAAGCATAAACATCAGGATCCCAGCAGGAATCGAACCCCAGCATTCTGCGAGGCTGTCAGGCATTCTACCACAGAACTACGCCACGTGTTGAAACTGCTTTGGAAGAAGACCCTGTGCAGGCGTAATGTCGGTGCAGCGTCGATTGTGGTGAAAGCGCTGGCTCTCTAATTTTGTAACAAAGCAACAAAGATCACATATATACTGATATGACACAGGAGACATGCCGAGTTAACGTCAGTTGTGGTTCTAGTGTTGGTTCTGCTTTCACAGAAGTCTGATAAACGTTACATTGGTATTCCTATAATTCAGCAAGCTATATTCAAGCGTTGTTCGACCCCGGAGGAATACGCTAACGACAGTTACTTATGATATTCACACATCATCGCACTGTAAAGTGCACTTCTTTTCGATAATACTCTGGTCTGTGCTCTAAAGCGATTGCTGACGTTACGTCAGATCATAATTTGTCCTTTAAACGCCAGTGTATCGACGTGGCTCGGAATGTCACGATGTGCACACAACTACTGCGCTTACAAAAACACGTCGATCCACCTCCGTCACGCTTGGCTAAAAGCCAAAAAAAATGCAGCATAGACAACTACGCGCCGATTGCTTCGCATGAAACCGCATTTTACCTTCGGATCTTACCTTCTTTTCGTAGTTCTCTAGCGCAGCCCTCTTTTTCCAGTAGGTGCGACCCGTCAGCTCTCCTCCGTGGTTGTCGGCGTCGCAGATCAGCACGTCGTTCTGGCCGTAGTCGAACACGAGCAGCCAGTGCTGGGCCCACGAGTTGCCTTTGGAAAACGAGTTGATGGCGTCATTGATGCAGTTTCCCGGCTGTAGCGACGTACAACAGAGGTACACCTTGCACCGGCCGGAAGAACGGTTATTCGACATGCTTGTCTTCGTCAATCTCTTCGTTGCCCGCGCAGTTTCTCAGTGACCACTCTGTAGCGCTGCTGGCAGCTATCTGCAGAGCGAAGGCGGAACCGAATGGTCTAAGAGAGAAGAAAAAGCGGGTATTACACGTATCCACGCAAAGCGGGTTCAAGAAACAGGACGTGAGTCATCGTGCAGATAAAACCGTCTGGCTTGCGGAGATAGCGCAGCAGCAGAACGAGCATCAGAAAATTGCACGCGGTATGAGCGTTATTTCATGGATAACATGAACAGGACACTACCCTTTCCACGGCTACACCTTCTTTGCACTGCCTTCCTCAGTGCTGTATCACACTGTAAGGGACTATTACTTGGCTTGGGCCTAAATATTTTTACTACTCATAAATACGCACCTCTCTTTAGGGTCACAAATAAAGGGCATTGATTCAAACTATAACACGTTTGTTTTGCTGCCTACGTTAAGTACGTGGAGCTGTTGCAGAGCTGTCAAGTCTGAGTTGGTATCTGTCCCGAATGTGGCGAGAAACAGGAATTCCTTAATACAACTAAAACAAAGGCGAGTTGGCTGATGCAATTTGTCTTGATACTATTATAATAATTCCAAGCGGGATTGGTGAATTCCTAACAGTAATGTTTGTTTAAAAACTTAGTTTCAAAAAGGAAATGGGTAAAGTGCGGAACCTGTTTGAGTCAAAATGAACGATACTGATTTGCCGAATGGGCGGGCTGAGCATACAGGTCGTGACTATAAACAGTAAACCTAGCCGCCCTGAAACCGTTTCTGTGTGGTTGCAAAATTTCCGGAAATTTTTGCGCCGTGGAGACAAACTAAACAAAAGGAAATCTTTGCTTCGGAGAAATATTGAAACCGTGAATAATTGTCGCACCCTTTTTTGGATATATGGAAGTGAAAAAAGCAGTACACAAGGTGCATCCGAAGACTTGTTAAGTGGTTTGGCATGACTTTGACGGCAAAGAACGTATTTTTACAGTGGAAGCTGTTATGAGATCATTTCACCGGCCGTTTTTGGCGCCGTAGCTGTCCGCCGCCGCCGCTGCCGGTGTCCGTAACCAGTATCGCTCGAAATAAGAAAAAAAAAACGAAATAAGAAAAACATTTCAGGAGGGAACGAGGTTCGTACCTGGGCCCTCTGCGTGGGAGCCCAGTATTCAACCTCTGAGCCATGCCGGTGCTTGAAACTGCTTTGCAAAAAGGTCCTATACAGGCTTCATGTCGGGAAGGAACCACATTAGCAAATGCAATATAGCGTGGTAGAAGAGTAAAATGAGCACCAAGCGTCGCACAACGCGAATTCTGTAACCAGGCGTCACACAAAGCGAATTGCGCAACGAGTAGGTTGTTGAATGCTTCCAACCCATTGCAAAGGGCTCTGCCATAATTCTTCATCGTCATCAGGCACAGCATCAATAAAGTGCGCATAATGCCTTACATGCGTTAAGCAGGTACCAACGTTCTCCGTAGAATGACGAAAAATGGCACAGTGCCTGCTGCCCTACTTCTAAAAAATTACAATGATTTATAGCGTAGTGGGTTCTCGCAAGTGCACTTGTATTGGTTGCCAAGGAAGCCCATAAGCGCATGAGCCATTTCCTCGGGGTCTCAGTAAAATTACAATGATTTATAGCGGAGTGGGTTCCTCGCAAGTGCACTTGTATTGGTTGCCAAGGAAGCCCATAAGCGCATGATCCATTTCCTCGGGGTCTCAGTAAAGTTCTTCACGCCCCCCCCCCCCTCTCCCACGTCAACGTATGTTATACAGCATGACGGGAGAGGGAAATAGCGACTGGGTGCCACCCAATGCAAATTACGTAACTGGTGGGCCGTTTAAAGCGTCCAACCCATTACAAAGAGCTGAGCCATAATTCTTCATCGTCATTAGTCGTCGCGTCAACAAAGTTCACATAATGCCTTACAGGCGTGTAGCTGGTGCCTCGCTTCTCCGCAGAATGACAAATAATGGCTTAGAAGGTGCTTCCCAACTTCACAAAAATTGTGATTTATGGTGTTGTGGGTACCTATCTAGTGTACTTGTACTGTAGCCCCAAGAGAGCTTACAACGGGCTCTAGAAACGCCGCTCTTCCAGCTTTCGCTGTGACTGTGCTGCGGTTTCAGCGCAGGCCTGGCGTTTTTTTTTGTTTATTCTCTGAGGCATCCTTTTGCATTTCGACAGATCGGCCATGAAAGCTGCGCTCTGTCAGTGAGAGGAGCATGGTGTAGTGTATTCATACTTCTGGAAGTTTAGTTCTTTGAATTCAGAAACTGAGATATACCAGGATGCTGACGTCGCCTGAAGTCATTTGTTTTTGATTGTCAACTTGCCCTTGTACCGAAAACTGATAAAACGTGTGTGCTGTGTTCACTCAGAAAATAAATAATAAATAGCGTTTGGGTAACGTTCCCATTCAGGTCAAAAATATTTTTTCTAGTTTTTCATTCTCTTCCGACACAATGCCCAAAATAAAGTGTTCGAATGGTAATGAGCTAAATGCCAATAATATGCAAGATTAAGTACTGAATACAGCCTGTGTTTGGCTTCCCACACTTGCATTGCAACGAAGGTTTGACCTGCTTTCGTGAGATGAACGTATTGCCAAAAATTGTTGGAGCAGGCTTGACCTTATTAAACTAGGAAACTATTGCATTTTTATCCATTTGGTTTGCTGAGAAAAAAAACTATCTGATATGAGCGGTAGCACTGTCCGCATATTGACCATGCCTTTGGCGTTGAAATTTTTATTTGGGCGAACCTGTGCCCCGGAAACAAAAAGCCAGTCGTGCAACGCACTAGTTCATAAAAAATGAGAGAAGAAGCGTGCGTGGCATTGCCCCCGCTGAAAAAGAACCGTTCCGTTGCTTGTAACAGAACGTGGAAGGGGAAAAGAAAGAGCATACACACATAAAGTACAATGATCAAGCCCACAGTAGAGTCCTACACTCTAAGAAAAAAAAAACAGTATAGGTGACTCTTTTCGGAGAGTTCTGACTTGCCACGTAGACGACTTTTTTTAAGGAGTCACGGTGTTTATCTTGGTGCGTCCGAGTGTTCCTGACCCTCTCGGAAGAGTGGAAGGACTCCTATCCGAAGGATCACACTACCACTCATGAGGCAGTCAGACGACTCTTGCCGATAACACTCCTACGGGGGTCAAATGACACACACAGAAGCGTTTTTAAGTTACTCAGTTGACCCATTCTCTACTTTTTCGCGACTAATGTTGGAAATAGTGAAGTACTCATTTTAAGCAAGTCCGGTTGGGCCCAGTGACTACGAAAAAAGAATAGTTCAATAAATATATAAAAATAAAATTTCAAGAAACAAACGTTGTGTGATAAAAATCCTTACTTTTTGTTGAATATGTGCGTTAAAACATGTAAGCTCACGCAAGGGAAACTAAAGCTATTTCGAATTATATCTCTTAAAGAGACGCTCGCTGCGTAACAAATGTTAGCAGAGAAACAATCGGTGCAATTGAGATTTGAAAGTAATAATTACGTTCATAATTAAATATAAGTTAATCAAATCAGACATTGGAAAACATCCGACAGTGGACAATGGTTCTTTTAGAGGATGAGGGACGAATCAAGGACAGTAACTGTGCGAATAAGGAAACAGACAAAAGGAGTATGGCAAACCTCATCATCATCACTTTACACAAGAAAACAATGCTCCAATAGACAGTCAAAATATTTCTAATTGTTCGACAACGCCATTTCGCAAAGTATAATTATGAAGCTGGCAATTGCAAATACTCATGTCATATTGCCGATTGGGTCAGTGGGCACAACAGTAATGCCGCGCTCAATATGATGTGTAACGCGAGGCGTAGAAGGGTCGACGCCCTCGAGATAAAAGTGAGTCATTCCACCTATGGCTGCCACGCACAGACGCCATCAGCAGTCTGCTCTCTTCGCGGAGCGAAAAGGTTTGCGCGGAAGAGGGTGTGTATCGCTGATATCTGGACTGACAAATGCCTCTCCAATTTTTTTTCTCGGTACCATCTTTCCTCCCAATTGTGAACTGAAGAAGCTTCGGGATTCGTTTAAATTAAAACGTGCATTTGTGTGCGGAAACGAAGGATAATGCCAAAATATGGCATATGCGAGAGATTGAGCCGGGTCGGGCTTCACTGTGCACACGCACGCTTTCGACATTAAAAAAAAGCAAAAAAGAGAGGAGGAACGCATAGGGCGATAGAATACTAGAAAACTACCGGTAGACTACTACCGTTTCTAACTGTTCTGTAGGTGTCGTTTTCCTACTAGCAGGAACATATTTATGAGCGAGAAGTCTTAAATATGCCCTGGCTGCGGGGGAACGTGCGATTTAGAGCACATGCTTTGGCGGTGCCCCCCGTTAGGTGGGGATAAGGACCTCACAGAGCAGAACTGGAGCTCGGCCTTCAAGAGTTCGGAATATCGGCAACAAATTTGGGCTGTCCAGAGAGCCTGCGATGCGGCGGTTAGGCTAGGTCTAACTGTCCCCACGTGGGAGCGGCCCGCGGTGTCACCCTAAGGGGTGGCTCTTCTGCGGATCTTTAAATAAAGTTCTGTGTACCGTACCGAAAGTCTTAAAGAAGAAAAAAGAATATTTGAGAAAACATGACGTGGCATCATAGTTTTTTGTTTCACAATAAGATTGGGTTTTACGTGCGGGAACCAAGCCGCCATCATTAGACCCTGCAGAGGGGGGACTCCGCAATCCTTTGGAGCACGCCAGCTGTGCCTCATAGGCGCCCTCGAGGCCTTTCAGGATGGTGCCATATGGTTCATTCATTCCGCCTCTGAACATGATATCAGGATAACGCCTCTAAAATCAGACTTTGACTTGCAGACCAGTCCCGTCGCCGTCTGAATATTAACTTATTCTTAACGTGCACTTAATATAAGTACGCAGGCGTTTCCGCTTTTAGGCTCCATTTAAGTGCGGCCGCCGTGGCTGGAAACCGAATCCGCCCCCTGGAGTTGAGCAGAGGTCGTTCGCCGTTATGCTACCACGACGAATGCGAAGAACAGAGAGCTGTGGAATGTGAAACTGTACGTAACACGTTCGTTATGAACCACAGAATCTGGTTATTTATGCTGACACCGAAAGTTTCGTTTTCGTGAGTACAAATAACACAAGCGCTTGCTCTTCGCGCTAACAGCTAGGGTTTCTTTATATTGAGCAAGAACGCTAAGAACCATGAACACATAACGGGTAGCTAAAGTGACACATACGCACGAACCGCAGAATAATACTTCCCGTTTTGAACGCACACGCACCGAACAAACGAATAAACCCATTTGTGTGCGAATAGTCACAGTTAACTATAATAATTTTTGTTTTGATATTTAATAGCTTGGCGACAATCGAGTTCCAAAACAGACATTTCAAAGCTACAAATAAACCCGCAATACCAGACCCATTAAAAAGATATACGACGTTACGAAATGCTTACCTTATTGTCAGCCGGCGTTTGGGTCATCCACAGACTCACTCGCTGGCGTTGCACATTTATCGCGCGCGGTAAACTCGATCTATATTTTACGCTGCTCCGGAGTAATCTGTCCTCTATGCTACTGAGCAGCTTGCTGTGAGCTGTAGGCGGACGCTTTCAAAACAAGACTAGCGTATGCGCCGGAAACGCGTGACGCCTGGCAAGGAGGTCGCCGTGGCGCCTGATACTTCGCTAGAGTGAGGGATTCTGTCATCGTGGCGCGGCGCCCAGGCCAACTGTCGCGCAGCCCACACATGCTGGCTGCTCGGCTGACGTCACTCGCTAGCGGTAGTAGGCAACATGCGCTTCTCCTGCGCTTCGCCAACTTTATTTGTTTACAGCAGGAGTGTGAACATTTAAGTAGCATAGTCAGATGAAACGCGGTGCTAGATACGAACTGCGCACCATTTCAGCATCCAGCTTTTCAGTGCATCAGTGTGGCATTCCCTCAGCGGCATGGGAGTGTGAGTCATCCTGTGAGGGACGCCTTCGCGCCGGAGCCGAGGTGGTTCACATTGCACGTTCATCGACCCGGGGTCCATGGCCTCGCCATGACGCAACATGATGCAAGGAGGCATTGAATGTCGAGGCGGGCGCTTTCACAATGAATCAACTCTACAGGGAGTGCAGTCCCCCGGCAACACGGCTCTGGGTCTCCCATTGGCCGAAAGTGACGCCACCTGTCTGGGACTGCCGATTGGACGAACATGACATCACTCGCCCCAGTTCTTGATTGGCTGGGAGTGACGTGTTGTAAAGCTTCATAAGAAGCACAACCATCGAACGACGGGTCGTCTTCTACTGGCCGTGGTCCGCAGCGTACGCTATGCTGCCGGCCGAAACTATGTATATCTGCAGTCTATTCACTAGATTCTCCTAATGCGCCTAGTGTAAATAAACCCAAGTTTTTCATCGTACGTCCGCATCATTCAGGGTTAACTTCCGTACTTCGGCGGCGAGATGCAATAACGGGCAAATAATTAGACGAAATTGACGTGCCACTGCAATTTCCTTTCTTCGTTTGAGTCTATAGTAAATAAATAAACCTTTAAAAAATCAGCAAATGGGCAAATAAACACAAGGAAACAAGAAAAAAAAAGAGTATCTGTAAAGTGTACAGTGCTATAACGGGTGTTTCAAGAAATGCTTCCGAAAATCCTCACAAATAAGGGAAGTGCGATATCTGGTTGCCGCTTTCATAATTTTTTTCTGTAGCGCCAGGCAGCGAAACGGGACTAAAACATAGTAATTACAGCATCAATTACAGAAATTCTAATATCAAGCTTTTTATTTAAAGGAGACACGCCATAGCGTGAGACGGGAGAATTGAAGTCCTTCCTGCGAAGAGCAAATTTGCCGCGTTGAGAACTAAAAAAAAAGCGGCTTATGGTAGTTATGATAGTGCAATGAAATTCGACTAATTCATCCGGCAAAAGCGACACCGAAGCGCCAATGAACGCAGCTATCAGACGACCAGAACGTGTGAGCCATTGATAGAGGATATCATCACCATCAAGACAAGTAAAACCTTTCGTGCTGGTCGTGCTGCTTCTACCTGAATACCAGGTTTGCGTCTTGCGAAAATATTGGAATGGCCAATCGCAGTGTCACAAACCAGCACGTTAATTAATACGGCGCGCGCGCGGCCGCTTTCAGACGACAGCGGGAATTCACAGCGCTAGCAGTAGGCTGAACAAGCATGCGAAACGGACAAAAAAAAAAAAAAAAACAAGTATCATGAGACGCCGGCGCGCCACCGCCTCCTCAACCCCCCCCCCCCCCCCCTCGAAACGGCCACTCTCAAAGAGGAGTCTCGGATCAAACTCTTGGCAAAATCTGGGAACACCGCGAAAGAAGCATGACGCGATGCGGAGTGACGCCACTGCACTCTCAAGTCCCGTATAACGTCGGGCACATAAACGGTCTATTTTTATTCCACCACGAGGTACTGCATATAAGCGGCCCTTGAATCGCCATTAAGCGTGACCAATTCTGCGGTGTTGGGCTGAGCCCGCTATGTGCGGCCTCGAGCGGACGCAACACTTATAAGAAGCCCGGTGTTTTTATGGCTCGAAAATGCCTCGAGCGGACGTAACGATTATATAGAGCCCGTTGTTTTGGGGGGTAAATTGAGATCGGCGCCACGGTGAGAAGCGAGAGAGACTTGCAACAGCGCCGAGCGAGCGTGCTCAAGGCTCAAAGTCCACGTTGACGTCGTGTAGGGTGCTGGCGCCGAATGCGGCCGGTGAACTCAAGCTACGGCAAAGCGCATTCCTGACCTTGGCCGATCGTCTGTGTGTATGCGCCCAGGACGTGCGTTGGAAACACGGCGGCCGTGCCCAAGTTACGTCAGTCGCCTCGTCGCTGCTGCCCTGGTCGCCTGGCAACGTTTTTGTTTAAAATATACAAGTTCGTATTGTAGACGTGCCTTTGTTTTTGTTTACTCGTGAATACGCAACATTATGACGCAAACAACGCCCGCGACGTCTACAAACTCAACGTGCGAAGGGGGTTTCCACCTTTGACGGCGTTCTCTCCCTGCTCACGCTGCTGACTTGTTCCCCCTACAGTTCTCTCTCCCATGCGCGTCGAGCGGTGTCTGTCTTGTCCGTCTCTCTTGCGCCCGTTCCTTGCGTTGTTTCTTTGTTTTCGTTGAGAATTCGGTCCCGCGATCGTCTTCGTTTCGGCTGCGCCGATCAGGCCCTGTTCAGTTTGAGATCAGTTTGAGATCTTCGAGATGTGAGCTGCTACATTAAAATGGTGTACCACTGCTTTGGGTAACTTTTTCGCCGTGTCCGCGCGATGCCCGTTTAATCTAACATTAACAGGTTGTCCCGTTTCGCCGATGTGCCGTTTTTGACAATATGAACATTCGATCATGTAGATAATGTTTGAAATAGTGCATGTAAAACTATATTTTATATGATGGACGTAATCACTTCCGGTGCTTTTAAATATAACGTCATCTTGAAGGTGTTTACATGTCTTACATCTTGGACGAGAAAAAGGTGTTATGTGGGCAGTAGAATGAGGGTTTACTTTTGCATGCACTTACATGTCCTTAAGACCTTTGGTACTCCAAGAAACGCTTTCCTAAGGCTCTCGTTGCTTGCCAGTACTGGGTAATACTTACGGAAGATAATATTTGTGTTTGGTAGCGCATTTGAGTATTTGGTTATAAATGCTGGCGGCTGGTTGGGCTGTGCTACGGGGGCTCTTTGAGCTAGAGATGATTTTTTATCTAGTTGACATGCTTCGTTGTAGACCTTGTTTAGAGCATCTTGCGGGTAATTTCTTCTAACTAATGTTTCCTTTAGGTTGCTGAAGTGGTGAACGTAGTCACTGTCTTCGCTACAGATCCTTCTTATACGACTCGACTGTTCTACAAATATCCCTTGTTTGCAGTGTCGCGGGTGATGACTAGTGTAATCTTGGTATTGCTCGCTGTCTGTTGGTTTTCTGTAAAGCATCGCCTTTAATTTTCCTGCTTCAATAGATACCGTCGTGCCTAGGAAGTTAATTTCACTGGAAGAATGGTGCATGGTGAATTTAATACTGGATTGTTACAGTGGTCAATGAATGCGTTTAGTGTACTTACGCCAGGTTCCCATATGATGAATATGTCGTCTATGTATCGGAGATAGGTGCAAGGTTTCACTGGACCTCATTCCAACAGCTCTGATTCTAACTGTGTGCACTGTGTGTTCAGGCTTACTGACTGTGCAAATACAGGTAAGTCATGCTGCTTAAAAAAAAAACTAGTTAAGTTATGCAAAACATTTATAGCTGTTAATGTCTAAAGAAGTACGCAGGTGACTTGCGAGATCACAGAGCTAGTGATAAGACGCATGATTAAATCATTGCAGAATGCATCAATCCGTGCATGCAGATGATGGTACCAAGAGTTGTATAGCAAATGTGGTCAGTACTGGCAGAGAAACTGGTTCGCAATTTCAACTGATGAGTTTGACATGCATAAACTAAATCTCATATTAATACATCCTTGCAATGGTGCATTACTGAATTTGTAAGACTGCTCATAAAGAATTTTTTTACTGATAACCGATAGGCAACGGACTGCTATCACCATACTTGGAATGATGTGTCTTGTAGTTCATGTCGTTTCGGACACCATTGCAAGGAAAGTGCACACGTTCAAGGCCAAATTGCTAAGGTAGCTTACTAGAAAATAACAAGTGGACTGCGTCCCTATTTGTTTTGAAGGGATAAGTTCATGAAATTCAGTTAGCTTAATCTGATCCAATAGCAGCTTTGAAAACCACTTCAGAGAAACTACTGCCGAGATCCTTCAGGGGGTCCTTATGTGCACAGGTGCTGACGTGGAACACGTGCAGGTTGAGAATTGAGCAATAAGGAACATGGCATAAATTTTAGGGTGATTTTATTTTTACATTCATTATTTTGTTCACACAATGCCCTATTACTCCAACCATAGAGCATATATGTGAAGAACCCTTACAATGCATCCTCTTGTATATGTATTGACGCGTGTACTCTGCAGGTGAGAAAAAGTATTGGGAAAATAATGAACATAGATGTCTAATGGGTCTTTCGGATTTTGCTGAGCACATCATATTTATCCTTCATAATTAACCGGCAGTGCAACCACACACGGACATAGGAAAGAAGGTACACAACAGAGTGCTGTGTTTCGTGTACCTTTCCTCTGTCCGTGTGGGGTTGTGCTGCAGGTTCATCATGAAGGACAACCAACTAGCCCAAGTTCCAGTCCTGTTAGACACGTTTGTTCCGGCAATTTTTTTTTTGTGTCAGAAAGCTGTCCTCCTACGATGGTAGAACTTCCCACTGCCTTGTGTTTGCATTGCACCGTGACAATATTATCTATATTATCTTTCGTGGCTTCAGCATCTCATTGTTTTGCTCAGTGGGCTGCTCCGCAGCAGCCTTACATGTTCCTCCATTCGCTTAATGCACTAAATACTGGCATGGGTACTCGAAGAAATGGCATAAAATGTAACAACAATTAGCGGTTCAAGAAGAAACACCTAAATGCCATAGCTGAACAGTAATGGGTGAAGGGAAGGGCTTGGAGCAGAGAACAAAAGAACGTGGAAATAAGGGAGCCATGCATACATAATTAAAAGCCAGGCTGGCACGGTGATGGATTTGGAGTCAATGCCTAACTTATTGTAAAGATTTGTCTCAACACTGCAAGGCAAAGGTCATGTTTTGAAATGGTGCCAGAAAAAGAACAAATACATTTCAGGTCTCAACATGTAGTGAAGGAAAAGCCTAGTAGTATATGCGAATAACCTTTATGTGGCACAACGTATGACAGATGATGTGCCGTGGTAAGTGCCACGGAAGGGGGCTGCATGTAAAGAATAATATAGAAGAATTGATTGCTGGGCAAGTTGGTAATCCGTGACTACAAAGAACTGAGCGAAATAAACTGGCACAAGGAAGACGCTTGTCCGTGCGTCCCCTTGTGCCAGTTTATTTCGCGCAGTTCTTCGTATCGAAGAATATTAGCTGCACATTTAGACATGTGCATGTCTGCATGCTTATATGAGGCACCGCTATATGAGCTGATAATTCTGAAAAAAAAAAGCAGCAACACTTGCGCTTGAACTATTTCTAGAATGTTTTATGTATAGCTAGTGTTGGTGCTGGCAATAAATCCTGAATTCTCAAGCACAGATTGTATTAGCTGCTGTACTAGCCAAAGCTAACGATGTTGTATCTCAGCTGCTTTTTAAATAAAGGTGCACGTAAAGCTACCTTCAGAACTATTTTGGGCCTACTTGATGTATGACTAACGAACTTTTCGAGCGCAGAAAAGGTATGGTTTCATGTCTAACCTTCTTTCGTGCCACATGGAACATAAGGGAGGTTGACTGGAACACTTAAAGGTCAACTTTTATGGGTGTGCTATTTGTGTGAAAGCGTGTTATTAATTTGCACCTGTTATTGGCAATTGATGACACTTATTTAGTATAAGAATTGTTCCTCTATACGTGCTAATAAGTATTATACATTGACATGTTGTGTCCAATGATCCGAATCAAGCAGGATGCTACTGACTGCACATTTTTAAGATAGGCGATTATTTCTTCCTAGAAATCAAGATTACTGCCCGAGTTCAGTCTCTTTTAGCATTTGCTAAATTATACTTTAAGGCGTCGTTAAGCTGAGCGCCTACTCGACTGGATGATGTGGAGTGAAGTTATACTGGCCCTTTTCGCTCCGATCACATCTCGTAGCCAGGGAAAGAATCACTTTCACTCGTCGACAATGGGTGGAATACGAAAACAACCTTCAACCTGCCATGTTCCCCAACACAGGGCCTCCACCAGATCGCTCTTCGGCGCTGATATGCGGTCAACTGAGACATATTGCCGAGCTTAACGTTCATGAACCTTCAAGGTGCAAAACAAATGCGTAATAATTTGTGATTGTTATTTACATTTAACAGCACCGATTAAATATTAGAATGTTTCAAGTTAACCTTTGCATTATTCAGTATAATTGCTCACATGATCCGTCTAAATCCTTCAGGGCACTTCTGACTTTTAAAGAAATAGCATAGTTTTATCCTTGAAAGCTGGATCATATTGTGACTTCATTCAATCTCAAGCATTGCTAGCTTCTTTTTGATGCGACGCTTCGCAGGAAACATATGTTATAACAGGTGATGCACGGGATATCATGCGTGCTCTTTCCGCGCAAATAATGCACTAGAGCCAAGGGGAGCGTCACATTCAACTGTCAACAACGAACGAACCACGAGAACGAACAACCGTCGACCCGCCGTCCTCCCCAGCATGGCAATTCCACTGCATCGCGCTTGGGAGACTGCATTCTTTTCTGCGAATGCTCGTTGTTCTTTCCACTCAACAACAGCGTTTGTCTCTCGTCTAACCTGTCGGTGAGAAATGAGCGCGCCCGATCTGAAAGCTGGCCCGTCGGCCCGTACGCGCTGCACTACGCCAAAGCCATGTGTGGCGATAATAAGCGATTATTTGTTTTAATCCGATTCCCTGAGATAAAACGCTACACGATACTGTCCGTATAAACGCCCCGACATCAACGTGCTGCTCGCGAAGGTCATGGCAGACTGTGCTTCGCCAAGTGGAGATGAGATCAGCTGACTTTTACCGCCTGTACTGCGTCAAACAACGCAGAAAACTTTTCTTTGGAGGCTGGTTGCATATGAGAGCACTTTCGGCTGGTGTATGATGCCGGCAAATGGAAATGCACTCGGAAACTTGTCCACGGTACACCTCTGTCTCCGTGCGGGATGCCCAAGTCGTCGGACGAGAAACATAATTCCACACGGTAACTGACTGTGACTGCCCGCGAGGGTTCGCTCAAGATCGTGCACACGTATACACGCGCATATATAGGCGAACGATGCCTCTCATGTGTGCAAAATATAGCGCTGTAGCCGATCATAAAATCGTCCAAGATAACGTGAAGTGCACATATAAAGACGCGTAAGTCCACCCAGATCGGGTGGTGCGGTGGTGTAGCTGTTATTGGCCTGAGCTCAAATCCCCGTGGTGGAGTGTGTGTGTTGATACATGGCTTATGACTCTCTGTGCAGTGTTCGCGTGATGTGTAAATGCATATTCATGAGTTGGAAAGCTGAAAAAAAGAGAAAGACACGCACGATCAAACAATATGTAGAATTTCTTTTCTAAAAAAATTGCGAAAAGTACCACATATATATTGACCGCATATTGAGCCGTACATAAGCCGGACAGATTTGACCTGAAATACCGCTTAACCAAATCGACGGTATGCGCTACATTCAGCGGTCATTTTTAAACGGCCTTCTGGCAACGAGATGGCCTCGCATATGAAAGAGCCGCATAAACATAGGCCGCATAAGGAGGAGGCGCTTAGCGAGAGGCCGCATAAAGAAGGGCCGCGTAAAAAAAGAGCCGTATAAGTAGGCCGCTTAGAGAGCCATTTATAAGCGTCGAAAATATGATCTGCTTTCCGCCTTATATGCGTTATTTAAAGCGGTCGTTTGCTAAGAGTGTGCGAATGAAACCGACGAGAAGAATGTCGCCCTTTTCCTAGTTTTGGCTGTGCTGCACGCCGAACAACACACAAGACGCTTCTGGAAGCCGGGAGCGAAGAGATATAAGCGTGCACCGACGACGGAAGACCGTCGGTTCGGAGATGGCGAAGAAACTATGATGAGTGTGGTTCCGTTGACCAAAGAAGACGTGTTTATGATGTTGTGCGGTCAGTGGATCGTCGATCTGGAAGAATCGGATGATGACGCCGTGTGAGCAGTGAAAAGTTACTTCAGTGTTTCCTGGAGGAAAAACATTCGGGACCGACGACGGAAGGGAACAACGACGATCGGCGCTGGAGTTTGCGTGAGTGCTTCCTGGAAGCGAAGCATTCAAGTTACGTTCCAAGAATTGTCGACTGGATGCGTTTGGTGAATATTCAGGACTTTAACTGTTCGTGAATATTTTGTAATGCATGCGATTGCATTTGTAGCGTGATCTGTTAGTTTTGCTCCCGTTGTTTTGAACACCATCTAGGTTATATTGTGAGTTCTAATTGATACCAGCCGAGTGTGCATGTTTGTCTGATGCTTGTACTGTCTTAACTGAGAATATATTTTGTTGGTATTATCAACTCTTGGCTCCGACTCGTCTTCGGTCCACAACCGGCGTTTGCTGGCGCACTAAAACGACCTATACTCTAAATTGTCCGCGCTTTTGTTGTGCGTTTCTGGGCGCCCATACGTCAGCCCTTGGAATCTGCCCGGCGATTGCCATCCGATTAACGGGACTAGTGACACGCAGCTGCTGAGGCTGCAAGGCGCATCCTCTCCGAGAGAACTCTCAGGCTGGCGCGAATGTTGTCACATGCGCCGTGACACTTGTGGTAAAACTCACAGGGTCCCTTGTGCCTTTGCACAAGACAACCCCAAGGCGAAGACCACGTCAGTAGGTGCAAAAGCTTTCAAGCGAAGCTTGTATAGACTGACCTGTGTAGATGGTGATGATGGTGCTACCGAAGGCCCTCACCCACAGCTGGCGCGCACCAAAGAAATATTAAATAAAACAATACATGGAGGTAAAAAAAGGAAGTGTAGTGAGCATGCGGTGGATAGACTGACTTCGAGACGAGGCGTCCGTGTGGTATAGTAGTTAATTCTCCGTCTGCTGAGCTGCTGCGGCACGCGAGCGCGGGCCGCCACCGCGAGACGGGAAGGAAAGAGGGAAGAGGGAAGGCGTACAGCAGAGATTGTCTTACGCATACACAAAAGCACAGTGTAAGAAATGATACACAAAGTAAGGTTCGCGGCACCCAGTTTATGTTACCTGCGGGTGCGGAGGCGTGTGAATAATGTAAACACACCTTGGGCTTCCGAGTTCCGACGCTCACCACAAGGCTCCCCCACGAGAGAGGAAAGCGAAGTGACGAACGATTAGTTAGCTCCAGTGAACGCGGCGAGCCGGAGGTATTTCGTGTCGGTCGTAAAGAACTGCAGGCGCTGTACGGGGACGCGTGGCAGATGCTGAAATGCAAGAGACTGGGCCGTCTACGTACGCCGGCTTCAGCTGCTCAAGCGCGACTGCATCGCGCGTTCCATTAAGGTCCACGACGAAAGTTGAGGAACGGCGTTAGAGTACACGGAAAGGCCCAAGATAATATGGTTGCAGGGGACCGCGCACAGGGCCGTAGCGCACGAATACGTGCGTCGCTTTGCATAGGTCTGGAGTCACGTACACAGTTTTTGAGTGGCTTGCTCGCGTTGGCTGTGGTCGAAGGTTGCGGAAGATATCACGCAGCTTGTCGACGTACTCCATTGGTGCTGGAGAGGAGTCGGGTTTAGTGGCGTCGAAGAAATCTGCCGGTAAACGAAGAGGGGCTCCATAAACAAGCTCGGCACTGGCGCACGAAAGGTCTTCCTTGAACGCAGATCGGATTCCAAGCAGTGTGAGTGGGAGAGCGTCAAGTCACTTGGCCGTGGGACCGCGCGCTCTAAGCGCTGCTTTCAGATGACGATGGAAACGTTCTACGAGCCCGTTTGTTTGTGGATGGCAAGAGGCAGTTCGTAGCCGCGCCGCTCCGAGCAGCTTGAGGAGTTCCTTGAAAAGCGATGACTCGAACTGGCGGCCGCGGTCAGTGACGATTGTTGTGGGACAGCCGAATCGGGCCACCCAAGTAGAAACGAAGGCATCGGGGACAGTAGGTAGCCGCTGTGATATCAGGGATCGGCGTTGCCTCAGGCCATCGGGTGAAACGGTCAACATAAGTTAATAAATACCGGTAGCCTTGACAAGGGAGAAGTGGGCCGACGATGTTGATGTGGACCATTGCCAAACGTTGATCGGTCTGCAGGAAACGCTGAAGTGGGGGAGCTGGGTAACGATGTACTTTTGGACGTTGACATGGTGCGCACGCGCGGACCCAGTCGCGAATGTCAGCGTTCATGCGGCACCAGACGAAATGCGATGTTATCAGTCTTTGTGTTGCACGAATTCCAGAGTGCGAAAGGTTGTGCAAGGAATCGAAGATTTTCTTTCGGAAGCAGAGAGGCAGAAACGGTCTCTGTGTGCCTGTAGAGGTATCGCAAATGATTGGCACGTGTTCAAATGGAGACTGTCTCCGGCTTGAGTGAGGTTTGCGTTTCCCTTAGGTGAGATAGCTCTGAGTCGTCTGCCTGTGCTCTTGCCAGTTCATGTATGTCGATGGGATAGGACGAAGAAACTGACATTTTCGAACGACTCCGTGCGATGGCATCTACGCGACTAAGTGCGTCAGCTGGAGTGTTGTAAGCGCCGCTGGTTTGCCTGATGTATAGGTGCCCCAAAAGTAAAACGGAGCACGCGAGCGGTGGCCGAAAGGCGCGAAACTGCATGCCAGCGCACTCTATCAGCAGACGCGTTGCAGATAGCGAGAGTGCTCAGCACGTCCGGCTGACCCATCTCGATATTCTGATGCTGGCCTTATCGGCGGCTCGAGCGAAGCCGCGCTGCTACGGTCACTGCTCGTCAGGGGCGCTTTCAATACTTTACGCATTCGTTTGGCCGCATCGGGCACAAAAGGTAATAAAATAGGCGGCGTGCTCTTTCTGCTTAGTCAGGAATGCGACCACTTTGAATCTGCGCGATCGCTGATGGTCGCGCAGATTGAAAGCGAAAAAAAAAAAGAGCAGCATGCGGGCGTTGGGTGCGTTGTCCTTGCGATACAAATACACGCTCAAAGGAATTGAACATATGAGCCGGCTGACCAAAAGTTACTCCAACACAAATTGGCTTTATGACATGGAAGGAAAAAATGCACGTATTCTCTTGGAAGACAAGGATGTCTGCTTGAGGCATCCGCGATCGCTTACATTTCGCAAACATGCACGGATTGTTAAATCACAGGTGGTGGCAACCAAAAGAAATGGTTGAAATAACGGGTGACAGAACAACAGTTCAATAATGAGTGAAGCTTCCGCTTAATCTAATTACATCGGCCATGCGCCGAGGCAAAAATTCATACAAGGAATCTACGTATCACGGTCGCTCACGGAGGTTGTCCCATTCTTTTGCGACCATGCACCTCCCAAAGGTCATCTCCACTCATGGTTGAAACGAGCTAGCGTGCTTTTGAGGCTTCCCCAGACATTCTCGATTATGTTCATGTCGGCGCCCTTGGGCGTCCACTCCAACAGCCGCACAGCCCGTTCTTCCAGCACGGCTTTCACCGCCCGTGCAGTGTGGACGGGGCTATAGTCTTGCTGCAGCAAGAAAAAGCCATCCTTGAATGGCCCCTCCAAGGCATACGGGAGCACATTTTGCTCTAGCACGTCGCAGTATCTGTCAGCATTGAAGTTCGACGGCAGCCAAACGAGAGGACCAAGGCCTTCTGCGCTGATAGCTCCCCATACGTTTACTGGGCAATGGCCGCTGCTGATGACTTGCGTCGTGAAGCCGGGCAGGTATCTGATATGCGGAAAAAAAGCATGTGACAGTATTCAGCTCAACGATGAAAAAGTGCATTTAACTCAAAACTTTTACTGACAGGGAATTAAGAAATAGAAATAAAGGCTCTGGGATTTAAACAACTTAACTGCTGCAAGAGAACTAGCGAAAAAGAATACAACCAGTTTAATTTATCTACTGTTATTTGTGCACAATTGACTGGGCTTTAAAACAGCATCCAGTTTACTTTGCGATATTTTTACTGGCATACCTGAAATTGTATGGACGCCAAACTCGCCGCTTCTGATCCCATCTGGAGGAGAAGGTCCATTCGTTAGTGAAGATCACCTGTCGCCAGTCATCCACAGTCCACTGCTCGTGGGCGTGAGCACATGCGAGGCGCTGTACCTTCTGTCTCGCCGTTAAATATGGCTTCTGTGCCGCCACGCACCCGCTCACTCTGGCGTCACGGAGACGGTTCCTAATGGTGCCGAGACTGACGTTTATGTTGAGGGCATCTCGAATTTCCTTGGCGCTTTGGAAAGGATCCGCGACGGCTGCGGCGACGATCAGTCGGTCAACTTCAGGTGAAGTACAGCGCGCGCGACCTGGACGTGGAGCATCAGTAAGGCGGCCGTGTTCGTCCCTGAAGGCTTGTATAATTCTGTTGACTGCAGTCATCGACCTTCCAGTCCTGCGGAAAATTTCACGTTGCGGCAAACCTTCCGCGCAGAGAACAACAATTTCCCGCCTAACGTTTAGTGGGACTCTGGACGGCATCTTTCTTCGACTAGGGATTTCTACAATATTCGATTATATATGTGGGCATGTGGGCGTGTCCTATGTTTGCTGTTCTTTATACTTTCTTGCGTTGCTCTTGAGCGAAGCAAGATTTTTACCGCATTCGTGAAATCTAACGCCGGCGTCAAGCAATGCACGCACTACGGCGGTCTTGCTGACTGAAAGCGGTCGCATTCCTGACGATGCAGAAAGAGCACGCCGCCGATTTTATTAACTTCTGTGCCCGATGCGGCCAAACGAATGCGTAAAGTATTGAAAGCGCCCCTGCCGAGCTGTTATAGTAGCAGCGCAGCTTCGCTCGAGCCAGCGATAAGACAAGCATCAGAATATCGAGATGGGTCAGCCGGATGTGCCGACATACCCTCGCTATCTGCAGCGCATCTGCCGATAGATCGCGCTGGCATGCAGTTTCGCGCCTCTAGGCCACCGTTCGCGTGCTTCGTTTTACTTTTGGGGCACCTGTACGTTGTGAATGCGGGGATGAAGGCTAGTTGTCGTACGTCCCGTGGTGTATACAGTGATACAGTACAGCCTATTGAATAGGTGAGCGGCTTGTGATCGGTGAAAATTGTGAACGCTCTGCCTTCGAGTAGGTGGCGAAAGTGACGTACTGCGAGGTACACTGTAAAAAATCTGTGTAAAAGTACAGACATCTTTACACACAAAGTCTGTGGACACACAGAAAATTTCTGTTATTCGTCTTTAACAGAAATACGTACCTGAAAAAAAAAAACAGAAAATTTCTGTCTTTATAGCCGGCGCTTTACAGACCATTGATCACGTGCCTCTTAGTAATTGAAAAACAGCTATAAAAATACACTCCACCGAGTAATAAATTGCTTATATTTTAGGAAGCAAGCCAACTGTAGCAATTAATTTTGTCTCAAGTAATATGCGCATTCGTACATGTTGCGGTCCTTGCTTTCGGCGCGCTTCGATGCACAGATTCAAATTTCATGCTGCATAGGCCTATAGTTTCTTCTTTGTGGGCTGGACCGACTGACGCTCCTCGTTGTTTGCTCGTCGACGGTCTGCTGCCATTGAACCACTGCGCTTTGTTACAGTTCGTCCATCAGGTGAGTGAAAGTTCCCTTGCTGCTTTATGTGATTACTGAACTCTGTTCTCTATTACTGAAGTGCTATTACTCGATAATGTTGTTGCTATAGCGCTCGATGACAGTGGCTCGCGTAGCCATGCACAGTTAGCTGCGTTTTTTGAACGAATGGTTCTGGAAACGTTGATTGCTAGTGCACGTCGTATTTAGCTGTGCTGCTGCGCTTAGCCGTGCGGCAGGAGGTGTAAGCAGAGCAGTGCTGCCATTTCAAATGTGCCAAGCGGCTGCCGCGGTCTGCGCAGTGTGCTTCGTTGTTACCGCGCAGAGCGTACTATCGTGCACGCGATTGCGAGAGATTGCGTCACACTGCAATGTGTTCGACCGTTGTCTCCTCTGTCACCAGCGGCCGTGCCTCTGTGATCCGCTAGTTTAGGCGCACCGAAGCGGGTGCTCCGCTAATGTTGCGATCTAAGAATGTGTTTGTGTCATGTGGCGTTGGTGGAGCAGTCCCATTTATGCGGATCGTGTGCGTCCTTAGCGTGCTATGATGCGTGATTTCTTGTTCTGCTTTGCCAGCGTAATCGCCTCGTTATAAAGGGCCCTTTATAGTCCAGCGCAGCGTTCGCGTCAACCAGCAGAGGTTGGCGGCGCCAGGTTCGTTGCTCGTCACGTTACGTTGACGCGAAAACAGAGCACTCATACTCCCACTTGCGCGCCCCGCCGGCCGCGCTACGTCGACTTGACGCATACGCAGTTGAGCACGCCCGGCGTCCCTTCGTAACGAAGAACGAAGAAACGCGGACACCGTGCAGTCAGGGTCTTTGGGTACACTGTTCTTTGGGTAACGTCGCCGGCGCGGATTGCAGCATGTCGAGTCTCGCGCCGGCTGCAGCAGGGGCGCGGCGCGCCACGGACGCCGGCCTTTGTGCTGTATACGTTTGAATAGCGTAGCGTCGCTATGCCGAGCGTGCGCACGCGTCGACGTTACGTCTAACTATAAAGGGTCTTTGACACCGCAGCGCTAATGTGTCTGCCTTAGTGAATTGTATCGCTCGAGATTCTGTTCAATAATATAATCACTTAAAAAGTGACGCGACGAAGTGTCCCTTTTGAGCAACGCCTCAACCGGTTTCATATTACCGCAGCGATTCTGTGCCCTCTACATGAACAGCACTTATCGAAAAAATGCAGTCGAACACGCATATATCGAACCACACGAATTGTTGTGCCTGTGAAACAGAGGTAGAATTCCATGCAAATATCTTGGGCTTGTGCACGCAAATATAGTGCTCCTCTTCGCTGCACATCTGATATATCGAACGCGACGCCACGCCCAAGGCCTCAACGTGCACTGCACCACACGTGCAGGAAATCCGCGCACGCGTAGCGTAGTGTGCGTAGCGCCTGTCTTTTGTTCCTCTCCTTTTTTCTGCTTCCTTTCCTTTTTTTTTTTTTGAACTTTGCGCGTTACTACAAGATATGTATGCGTGGCGACATATAAGTTATTTTCAGTGCCACAGTCTGATAGTGTCTTTCCTCACTTCTGGCTCACTGGCTTCTCGTTGACTGGCCGAACCACACGCCTCTGCGCGCTTATTGGTTCGCGCCTGGGTTCGGGAGAGTTGGACATGACTCATCTGTTCACAGTGCAGCAGCGGCTCGGTAAAGATGTTGAGCCAGCTCGGCGTCGTCGGTAGACGCAACGGTGAAAGCAGTGTCGTTTGAGACGGCGTCACGGGGGCCTAAGGTTCTCGAACTTTCGACGCTATGCACAAGCGGCTTTGTTCGAAGCCCGCTGGCTGTTCTTGTACGCGTTTCTCCGGCGCTGGGGAAGGGTGGGTGCTTTGAAGAAGTGGCGGCCTTTGATGAATTTCCGTTCCGTTGAAGGTATCGGCGCCGTGATTTGGCGCTGGATCTGGAATGTGGTGTAAGCGTTTACTTGTTCGAAACACGCTGGCTGTTCTTGCACGCGTTTCTCTGGCATGGGGGGAGGGTGGGTGCTTTGAAGAGGCGGCTTTTGATGAATTTGCGCTCCGTCGTAGGTATCGGCGCTGTGACTTGACGCTGGATCTGGAATGTGGTGTAAGCGCTTACTTGTTCGAAACACGGTGGTTGTTCTCGCACGCGTTTAGCTGGCGTGGGGGTAGGGTGGATGCTTTGAAGAAGTGGCGGCTTTTGATGAATTCGCGCTTCGTCGAAGGTATCGGCGCCGTGATTTGGCGCTGGATTTTGAGTGTGGTGTAAGCGCTTGCTTGTGACTACAGGGCATGTCTTTCTCGGCACTAAACTGGCCTTTTTTTATTATTCAGCACTACTTCCTTCTTGCGCATTTCAAGTGTGCTGCCAGTTGAGCCCCGTCGACCTGTTCGGCTTTTTGCGCATCAAATAAATCATCTATCACCGTCGTGTGCCTGTCGACGTTGCTGCTTTTGGATACGCCAATCGGTAATATCCCGTCTTTCTGCAAGTTTAGATATTTGTCAGAGATGTGCTATGTTGTTATTATGAGCACAATTTCGAATATCGAATTATTTATACATCGAACTATTTCACAATCTCCATCGAATTCGATATATCCGGGCTTGATTGTACTCCGAAAATAGAGCGAACCATCGCAGGTGCAGACCAGCATCTTCAGAATGCGTCATTTCACTTCCACTTAGGGCAAGAGATTCGGTGCTAATACAGCCTGAAAATCACTTGTTGATTTTTTTATCTTCTTTCTTGCATTGTGCTTTTTGATAAGCATCGTTCGGGCGCTCAAAGTGTTTGAGAGTACGCAGTGTTAAAATACGTGCAAGCATTCAGCTTAACAAATTGTTTGAAAGGGTATGAGCTTGAGCTTGTTCGTTTGACTTCATAACAGGAAACAGCGCGGGCAAACGGGACAAGAAAGTCCTATCAGCCTTTCTTGTCCCGTTTGCCCGCGCGGTTTCCTGTTATTAACAAATTCTATTTTACCTCGTGTCTACTTATTCGATCAATGCTCTTTTTTTTATTCAAGGATACCACCTGTGATGATGACGTTGAGGAAATGCCAAGTTGGCCTTTCATATTTGCTAAAGGTATGTTATTCTCCCCTTCTAAATATAGTAAATCTTGAACCCAAATTTTCAACTTCCAGGTGGTGGTTTCCGGACAGGGAAGTCCTTCACACCTTGCATTGACAACGTTCCTCTCATGCAAGCATGCAGTCCTAGAGAGACGTTCAAGATATTATTCCTGGCACACTTTGCGTCAACTTTGCCCACCCAAAAGAGGCAAGTCTTATCCTGGAGTTCACTCATAGGTGAGATTGAAACTAAATCTTGGACACAATACTTTGGCCAATAATTTTAGCTTTCCGGTAACATTAAAAAAAATGTGTGGTATATTGCTCACATAGAATACCTTTATTTATTGAGATGGCCTCATTTAGGTAACCTGAAAAGAAAGCGGTTTGAAACAAAAGTACTAAAACTAAACCATAATGCCTTCAATGAGAAGCTACCTGTTTTATGGTATACTGCTCGCGAGTATCCACAAGCAAAGCAAACTGGCTGTCAGTACTTAGACATTAGAAGCAGGGGCGTAGCCAGAAATTTTTTTCGGGGGGGGGGGGGGTTCAACCATACTTTATGCATGTTCGTGCGTGCGTTTGTATGTGTGAGTGTATATATACACAAGCAAAACTGAAAAATTTCAGAGGGGGGGGGTTTGAAGTCCCCCAACCCCCCCCCCCCCCCTTGGCTACGCCCCTGATTAGAAGGTCCAGATTCTAATTTTAGTGTTATAAAGGTTAGGAGTTTCATTTTAGACTTATGTGGCAATATTGTATTTAAAATGATGGTAATTTAAGTTGAGATGGATGCATGCAGAAAAGCATATTTCAGTGATTCCACTCCTGCGCCAACTGCGCCAAAGTGCGCCAAATTGCATTTACTGCGCCATCCTGATAATATCGACGAAATTTGCGCCAAACTGCGCCAAAGTCTCGGGTTTGGGGGCGTCTATCACCGGCAATCGCACCGCCGGCGCGTCAGAACATGTGCAGCTCGATCTTGGGGCTGCCAATAAAGTCGCAATCATGGACCAAGAATTATTCCGCTGAATAAATAGCGCTCGCGCGTGCGTTCCGAGTAAGCCACGATGCCATGCACAGTGCTGACGCAGCTTCTTTTCTGCAAGTCGGCTCGACAGCAAAACGCGCTCTCCGCAGAGGCTCGTGACGTCTAGGCCTATCGGTAGCGAGAAAGTGCGACGGCGATTCATCGGCGGACGTCGTATGTTCCAGAAACGCTGCTTATAGCTCGTTTCAAGCGTCGCATGGCACGTAAGGAAAGCAATGTTCAGTAATAACTACATGAGTGCCGCTAAAATGCATGTCACTTCTGTTTCCGGACATCGCGGAATGAAATCTGGGATCGCTGGCAGTAGATATATGGGACAATATCGAATTTTCCTTGCTTCGCGTTTATGGAAGAGCACGCGAACGGTGGAAACGCGTTGACACTTTTCCTTAGATATACTTTATCCATGGATCTTCATCCAGAACAGCTTTTTCGTAATTCCTTCTGCCAGCACGTCCGAGTTTGTAAGCACTCTGCGGTAAATACCCCCTAAGAGGCCCTGCCCTTTCGAGCTCACGTGCTAGGGTTCCAATTCGAATTTTTGCTTGCTTTTTTAAAAATGTCATCTCATTAATAAAAGCATATCTCCTGGTCGGAGCAGCCGCAAATGCGCAGCTGTCAGTAGCGGGCCCGTCGCTGACGGCACACAGTGAAGCGGCTACGCCATGTTACACGTCCGCCCCTCGCTTTCGGGGGTCAATAGCTAACGGTTAAAAAAACTCAGTTTCGCTTAAGAGCGAAGCAATGAATGCGATACCAAAAAATTGTATTGTGAAACGAAGTAAGACTAGCAGCTAACTATTTTGGATCCGATCTCGCGTAACTCAACAAAACGCTGGTTTAAGCGAATATGGCCCCTCCAGGAACCGAAGCGTTTTCTTGCTCTGAGTTCTCTAAACGCGAAGTCAGCGTTGAAGGCACAGCAAGTTTACGAGCCGTCTCCTGATGCCTCGAGATAGTGCGCGCGCAAGCGACTGCGCCCTTTGAACGATGCGGTCCCCTCCCAGATAGTCATGTGTCTTGAGAAGAACGCGAGTGGTTGCTATGCACCTTTGGCCTTCTGCTGTAGAACAGCTCCTAGCGCTGTGTTTGAAGCGTCAGTCATGAGCGCCAGCGGAAAATTTGGTTGTGGGTGGGTGAGTAGAGTGGCCTTGGCTAAGGCGCGCTTGATAGCATCAAATGCGTCATCCGCAGCAGTATTCCATTGTAGTGCTTTCGCCGAGTGTTTGCCGCAGTGCATGCGATCTAGGGGTTCCAGCAGCGTGGCGCAGTTTCTGATAAAGCGGCGGTAAAAGTTTACGAGGCCGATAAACTGGCGGAGCTTGTTGGTTGACGTTGGTTTGGGAAACTCGATGATGGCTTGCACTTTGTGAGGAAGTCGGCGGATGCCGTTGATGTCCAAGTGATGACGAAGGAATTCGAAGGTTTGTTGTCCGAATTGGCTCTTTTCTGTGTTGATGACTACGCCGTTTGCGGAGAGACGCTGGAAAAGTTGGCGCAGATGGTGCAAGTGTTCTTCGGGGGAAGAACTTGCGACTAGGATGTCATCAACGTATGCAAATACGAAAGGCAGTCTACGCACAACAGAATCGATGAAACGCTGGGAGGTCTGCGCCGCATTGCGATGTCCGAATGACATTCTTATGAATTCAAATAGTACGAATGGTGTTGTGGTTGCTGTTTTAGTTCTGTGCGTTTAAGAAAACCGGGTCACCAATTATAGTGAGCATGCGGTGGATGGACTGACAACGAGACGAGACGTCCGTGCGGTATGGTTGTTTATTTTCCGTCTGTTGAGCTGCGGCGGCACGCGAGCGCGGGCCGCCATCGCGAGACGGGAAGGATATAGGGAAGAGGGAAGGCGTACAGCAGAGATTGTCTTACGCATACACAAAAGCACAGTGTAGGAAATGATACACAAAGTAAGGTTCGCGGCACCGAGTTTATGTTACGTGCGGGTGCGGAGGCGTGTGAATAATGTAAACACAACTTGGGCTTGCGAGTTACGACGCTCACCATGGACAGAAGAAAGACAGGGAATAAAGGTAAACAGCTTCGATGTAAAAAGCCAGGCCTGCGCGGAAAACGCAGCACAGTCACAGCGAAAGCTGGAAGAGCGGCATTTCTAGAGCCCGTTGTAAACTCTATTTGGGCTACAAATACAAGTACACTAGCAAGGTACCCACTACGCTATAAATCACAATATTTGTGAACTTGGGAAGCACTACAACGCCATTATTCATCATTGTGCGCAGAAGCGTGGTTCCAGCTACACATATGGAAGGCATTATGTGCACTTTGTTTACGTGACGAGTGATGACGATGAAGAATGGTGGCTCAGCCCTTGTAATGGGTTGGAAGCTTTAAACGGCTCACCAGTTACGTAATTTGCATTATGTGACGCCCGGTCGCTATTTCACTCTCCCACCATGCAATATAACATACGTTGACGTGAGAAACAGAGAGAGAGAGAGGAGGGAAGAACTATATTGAGACCCTGAGGAAATGGATGATGGGCTTCCTTGGCAACCAATGCAAGTGCACTTGCGAGGAACCCACTAAGCTATAATTCATCATAATTTCTGTGAATTAGGGAAACAGCCACTATGCCATTTTTCGTCATTCAACGGAGAGCCGTGGCACCCGCTAA
Source organism: Rhipicephalus sanguineus (assembly GCF_013339695.2). Lineage (NCBI taxonomy): Eukaryota > Metazoa > Arthropoda > Arachnida > Ixodida > Ixodidae > Rhipicephalus > Rhipicephalus sanguineus. The sequence continues at coordinate 124,928,493 of NC_051179.1, read as the reverse complement.
AAAACATGTAAGGCATTATACGCGCTTTGCTGGTGTTGTGCCTGATGACGATGATGAATTATTGCAGAGCCCCTTGTAATGGGTTGGAAGCATCAACAGCCCACTCGTTGCGCAATTCGCATTGTGTGACGCCTGGTACAGAATTCGCGTTGTGTGGTGCATGGTTGTTATTTCACTCTTCTACCACGCTAAATTACATATGTTAATGTGGTTCCTTCTGGACATGAAGCCTGTATAGCGTCTTCTTGCAAGGCAGTTCCAAGCACCGGCATGGCTCTGAGGTACAACACTGGGCTCCCACGCAGAGGGCCCAGGTTCAAGCCCCGTTCCATACTGGAAATGTTTTTCTTATTTCGTTTTTTTTTTCTTATTTCGAGCGATAATGGTTACAGACACCGGCGGCGGCGGCAGCGGCGGACAACTACGGCGCCAACAACGGCCGTTGAAATGATCTCATAACAGCTTTCGCTGTAAAAGGCTGGATGCGACATGACGTCATTAGCTAGCCTGAGCAAGCCAGCGTCCTCCGGCACTCCCTCCTCTCTCTGTAAGACAGCTTTCTCACAGTTCTTCCAGACGATCGCTTTGAGCATGCGCCGGGCTGCATGGAAGATGGAGACACGCTGCATGTCTAGCTTTCCCGATAACTTCCGAAAGTTCGCACAACGGGGGAATGTACGCAGGCTTTAACTAACCAATTTTGCTTTCTTTTTTTACCCAATTCTTTTTGCCGGCAGGAATTGATCCTGTCAGGTAAAGGGCGGATGCATAACTTAACGCAATAGCGCGCTTCACAGTGGTCCTTCAGACGCCGTCGACGACGGGCACGCTACCAACAACTGCGCATATTAAAACGGAATTATGACTGCTCAGAGTGGGAAGGGAGATTATTATTAATGTGCTAAAATGTATCAGTGTGCTAAGTTCTCATTAATATGCTAAAACGGGCCGCGGTCTTTAAGGGGGTACTTACGGCAACCTGGCGGTCACCAGCTTGCATTGTGTTCTTGGTGGCCAGCCAGAGATCTAGAACATAATCTCATCGTTCAAAGAAAGTTGTACTTTTGGTGCAGACGATTTAAAAGTGAAGCCGCTGAATGCCGTCAGCGAATATGTAAGCATACCTATAGCACATATCTGTTATTTAGTTCTTTCAAATGGCGAGTTCCGCGACAAAATGATGCTGGCAATAGTGACTGTTATTTATAAAGGTGGCCAAGTTGACTGTATGCCAATCTCCATACTATCTGTCTTCGTGAAAATTCCCGAACACGTTAGCACCGATGCATGGACGAACTAGTACATGGCGAACTGCCTCAGTGTCGTTCGCACTGCTAAAAAATCTTTTTTTTTAGCGTTGACCTGCCCCAGCTACTTACTCGCAATCGTCGGCAGGTTCTGGCGCGTTGTAAATCCCCAGGAAACCCGTTCTATCAGCATAACGAATGCAGAAGGCGCAACAGCCACAGATGCCGAGTGCGCTGATATCTTCAATGCAGCATTTTTTTTATTTGTTTACAAAAGAAACTACCACTCCAGTGGTCCCCCTGCCTACTAACATAACATCGCATATGCCACCCGTTACGCCCTCTCCTAATGGAATAGTGACCATCATTGAAAAAAGCAAACTGTGTACTTCTTCAGGTGTAGACGAAATTAACTCAAAGATTCTAATGAATACTAAGCGCATATCTGCAGCATGTCTCACCCTATTGTTTTCCCAGTCATTGTCTACACGTGCCTTACCATGTGATTGGAAAGTGGGAAATTCGTTCCAGTCTTCAAAGCCGGTAACAAAGGCTCGCCCTTAAACTAGCTCCCCATTTCTTTAACCAGTGTCCGTTGCAAAACCATGGAACCTGTCATATACTCGCATATCATGGCCTTTTTAGATTCAGTAAACTTCTCTCATGCTTGTCAACACGGGTTTCGCAAGGGACTTTCCTGTGAAACACAATTAGCCATATTCCTTCACAATCTCCATCTTAATCTTGATAACAACGCTCAAACAGATGTCATCTTTCTAGACACTCTAAAGCTTTTGTTACGGTACCTCATAATCGTTTCCTAATGAAATTATCCCTGTTGGACTTCGATGATGTTACGAATTAAGGGGGACCTCATGTGCACAGCGTAGAATACGGGTCGTGGTATCCCACCGCTGCCACCACTGTTAGGAAAGGGGGTTTGCGTGTCGTTGTAAGCCGGGAGGCTGGCGAGCCGTTGTAGCCGAAGATCGGCCTTCCGCTTAAGAGCAGAGCAAGGAGGCAAAACGTTTACAAAACAGTAACAGCTTTTATAGCAGGTGTAGCAGGTCAAATCAGTACTGAGCCTGCCAGCACGAACAAGTCGGCTGGAGCGACTGGCTAACAACGGGCCGGCACGGCCTTAGATTAGGTGTCAGTCCATTGGGACGCGCCCTTTCCTGGTAGGTGCTGACTCTTCTTCAGGTTGCCTGATCTCAGATGCTCTGGCACACGGCACACATGTGCTGACACCTCTGCAGGTTGCCTGATCGCAGATGCTCTGGCACAGCAGCACCCCCGCCGCAAGACCATGCATCCAGACTTCGAGCTGTTACACGCAGCTCGGATGATGGGATGCCGGTTGACCGCTGTCTGCTGTGGCTGTACCGCTCTTTCCAACTGTAGTGACCTTCACGGCTCAGCAGCGGTTGACTGGAACTACGAAGAATCAATACGAAGCCAAACCGCTTTGGCCAAAGCAAGTGCTGATCAAGCCGCCAGATCAACAGAAAAGAAAATACTTCCTCGAGATTACGCTAAGCTAATAGAATTACATCACGAGCAACGTGCCTCAGGAAGAATATAAAAGTGCGGACGAACCTTGAGCTAAGTTTCAGTACTTGACACTGCCAAAACTAATAAGAATTTCTTCGCGAGCGCTTCTGAAATGACACATAGGCAGTTTAGGGACGACCGAAGCTGCTGAAGATGACCTAATTCTGTTCCCAAAACTAGAACCGCAACACCAAGCACTTCTAAATCGTGCGCTTTGGCGCCACTCATAAGCGCTCTGAAGGCCCCTAAACTAGTCAAGATTAGCCTTTCGATAGACGCCTTCGCTACATGCACTCGGCAAACGAGTGTTACAACAAAACTCAAAGAGCTCTGCCAAACTTAGAAAGAAAACCTAATATCAAACTCACGCGTAAAACGCAAAACAATGTAGAAAAGTACAATCTACACTGACACGCATACCAACACGTACTGGAAAACAAATCAGTATGTACATTAAACAGAGTCTTGTAACATTCAGCCTTCAGCTCGGTAGAATCAACGCACAGTTCTCTACACGAGCGCTAACAGTTATGTTTCTAAACCCTAAAACAAACACGTGTCTCAATATCTACTGCTAAGATGAGGAGGAAAGCAAAGTTTTACAAAACATAGCAGCATTCCTTCCTCATCAGCAAACGACCAAAAATTAGCAAAAGCAAACCCCTTCCCAACTGAATACAAGGTGAATTCTAGGCATTCATGATATTTGGGGTCTTATGGCGAGGTGTACACAAACGCACCTCTTTAGACGAGCTCTGGGGAGTCGCGCATTCCACAGTTTTCGAGGGGTCCGGTCACGACAAAGGGAAAAGGAACAAACTTGTCCGACGCGCTCAGTAGCGACCCTTGTCGCTGTTGTCGCTGCCCTTGTCGCTGTTCCGGTGTACGCGACACCTCGCGGCGATCCTTACTTTACTCGGCAGTGAAAAAGATAAGACCAGGCGGACACTTTGGCGCTTAAATTTCACTGCAATTCTTTTTTTCGCGACGAGCTTCACGCCTAATCTAGGTTTCCGCAGGAGTCTCAACTTTCTACTTTCTCTAGCACGCCTTTTCGGGATCTCCTGCCTGACCTTTCTCTTGGCGTTACGAGAGACCATGTCTTCGCTCTTAGTCACTTTAGCGCACTTGACGTCAGTCTTCTTTTTCGCGTTCGCCTTCACATGTTTTCGCCGAAGGCTTTCTCACTGAACAGCTCGGAATGCTGGCAGCTTCGACGCAAGCAATCTCAAGTACGCTGCCTTCGACATGCACTGCCAAAACTCCAGGCGGCTGAAATGACTTGTCATCTGGGTGATTACCAGGTGTCTGTGCTTCTGACACAACGATAGCCCCGACAGTCTCCAAGTTAGCTAGCTCGCCCTGAGATGTCCCTCTAGTTTCGGGTGATCTATCACTATTCTGGAGAGCCTCTCTCCTCAGGCCTTCGAAGTCGGCCTCCTCATCACTATGACGCACTTCGGCGCCCTGAGCTTCGCGACGAGCTTCAGCCTCTAGCGCATGGCGACGTTTCTCGACCACTTGGTCTCCGCGGCGCGCCTCATCCTCTCGCTCTCTCTTACGCGCTTCCTCCTTTAGCGCCTTGCGACGCGCCTCGGTGTCCTCAAGCGCCTCACGACGAGCCTTAGCCTCTAGCGCCTCGCGACGCGCGTCATCCTTAGGCGCTTTGCGAAGCGCCTGTTGTTCTCGCGCCTCTTTCGCTTTTAGAAGCGCCTCGTCCGCTTTCGCCCTTCGAAGCGTCCCCGTCTCTCCCTCTTCGCGACGCTTCTCGACCTCTTGGTCTTGGCGGCGCGCCTCGTCGTCTTGCACTCTTAGACGCACGTCGTCCTCACGCGGCTCGGCTTCCCGCGCGATGCGAAGTGTCTCTTATTCTCGCTCTCTCTGACGCGTTTCCTCCTCAAGCGCTTCACGACGGGCCTCAGCCTCTAGCGCTTCGCGACTGGTCTCAGCTGCTTTGCGACGCGCGTCATCCTCAAGCGCCCTGCGACGGCACTCGATTTCTAGCGCTTCACGACGCGCTTCAGCGCTGTCTTTATTGCCTAGACTTTCCAGTCAGCAGGACCTGAAGCAGCGAAGTGGCGTAACAAGGCATCCTTGGCTTTCTAAAATTCTTGCGCATCCTCAGCGGATAAACGCTCCAGAACGCATGCAGTTTCACGCGGCAGCAACGCGACAAAAACGTGATAAGCCGCTCCAACCAAAGGCCTCGGCTAACGCCAACCTCTTCGTAGACAGTTTTAGAGCTAACGTGAAAAGTCTCAATGTTCTCGCCTGTCTTGAAGACGTGGAGACTGTATCGTGCCCGCTGCCACTTAATCGCTTGAATTTAACGATCAAGCTCTTTCATTTTAAGAGCATGTTCTCGCTCTTCGCGACGCTCCCGAGCTTGCCTCTCCAGTTTACCTGATCGCAGATGCTCTGGCACAACAGTGCTCACGTAATACAACCGATAAAGGAATTTCTAACTAACCGTTTCCAGTTCGTCCTTGTAAATAACCACACGTCCAAGCCCCTACCAGTAATCTCAGGCGTCCACCAAGGATCAGTGTTAGGGCCACTTCATTTCCTAATGTATATAAACAATCAACCACCTCATGTATCTTGTCCTATTCGCATGTTTGCTCTACTTACACTATCGCAATTTCTACTTACACAATGCAAATTTGCCCGTCGAATCAGTTCAAACGTTTAATTACTTAGGCATAACTCTACCTCACGACATGTCCTGGATTGCGCATGCGACTTACATCATTTCATCAGCAAATAAAACCTTGCGATTTATGAAACGTCATCTCCGTCATGCACCGCAACAAGTCAAACTACTCGGGTACAAATTATTTGGCACACCACAACTAGGATATGTCGCTGCGATCTGGAACCCTCACCAAGCATATAGCATCAATGCACTTGAATCAGTTCGCAATCATGCCACAAGATTGATCCATTATTCATATTCATATAACGTCAGCATTTCCCTCTTAAAGGCAGAGTCAAGCCTGTCATCTCTCGCTTTTCGCCGTCGTGTGGCCACGCTCTCTCTTTTTCACAAACTCTTTCACAGCTCGCTAAATCGCCCACCTTACATCACGCCATCATTCTCACGCACGTCACAACGCACCAGACATAAACATCAAGTCACCCGTCCTCGAGCACGAACCGTAACATTTCAAGCGTCATTTTTTCCTCGGGTTGCCAAAGACTGGAACGACGCGCCCCACCATGCTGCTGCCATAACAAGTCATTCTGAATTTCTGGATATTGCGCAAACATGTATCACACCATAACACCGTCTTTTATTGTACAATTATGCTACCCACCCCTTATGTAATACCCCTGACGGTGTCTTTAAGATATTAAAATGAAAAGAAATTAAATTAAATGATTTGTGGCTCTTTAAACGCGCACAATATAATAGCAACGAGCAATATGGTATCTGTAAGAATGCATGTTCGAAACAGCTTTACCTGCAATAAAAGAAGAAATTATTGACAACGTTTAAAACGGAGTGCTAACCCTTGGTATCTTTTTTTAATTTTAGAAAAGACTTCGATAGCATGCATCACAGCGTCCTTTTCGAAAAACTACCCCACGATAAAGTTCGTGGCGGCGCGTTATCTTTAATAAAGAACTACATAACGTATAAAACACAGTACACAACAATAATTGGTGTTAGCTCTGAAATTCAGGCGATTTAATATGGGGTACCACAAGGCTCTGTTTTTGGACCTGCTTTGTTTTTATTGTATATCAATCATATTGTACACGTTCAGGGCTACTACGAAATAAATTGCGTGCCGGGGACTCGAATGTGTTCTTCTCATGAATGAAAATGCAGAATCTTTTTGAACATTTCAACAACTAGTTACAACGGCTAAGTTTTTGGCTTAATGCAATTGAACTTCAACTTAATATTAATAAAACAAAATACTTGCTCTTTAAATTCAAATGAACGACACGCCTTCTCAACTTCAGCTGCAATTTCAAAAAAAAAAAAAACATCGAACAGGCAAGAACAGCCAAATTCTTGGGAGTTATATTTAATCAAGATATGTCATGTTCAATACATAGTGACTGTCTCAGAAAAAGTATTGCCCGCGCTGTAAGTGTGCTAAACAGGTTGCGATATTTGTTACCAACAAACGTGAAGCACCACATTTATAACGCGCTAATACACTCCCGAATATTATACTGTATTCCAGTTTGTTCGCCACAACTCAGTCTAGGTTAAGATCAATTGAAAGACTTCAAAACCGTGCACTACGTGCTATACGTACACTACGTATGGTCAACAGCAAATCATACTATTCCAAATAATAAATATGAATTGTGTCCAAACTCCACACATCTAAACTGTTCCTCGAAATTCTGCAGCAATTTCGGATTGAGCAACATTCTTTCCAAAGTAAATACCGTGTAAAAATGCTGGCAGTTTGCACTAAGTCGCGTGTAAGAAATGCTGGCAGTTTGCACTGTCGCACAAAGTTTGGCATAGCGAAGCAAGACCCATCGCCGCTCGTACACCTCGTCGACCGACATGTGTAGCTTGGAGATGCGCCGCCTCCTCCTAGGGAGTACGCAGCAAGGCTATGCACTAAAGAGCGGAGGTTGCGCGCGATGTTTCCGCTGGTGGCCGTGGCTTAGCTACTGCGCATGCGCGGCTTGGCCAGGTGTTGCGGTATCTTATCGCTAGACAACGCGATGCTTGCTTCCTCTTTCGCTCCTTCGTTGATGTTTTGTCTGTCTATCTTTTTCTTTGTAGATTTCTTTCTCTCTTCCCTCTTTCTGATTCTTTCTGTGCAACGCTTTACTCTCTCCCCTCCCCTTTTCCTCCTCGTCACGCTCGCTTTTCTGTCTCACCTCTTTGCTACACTGTATTGTACAATGCTATGCTACGTTCTTCTAGCGCGCCTGGATAGCCGAGAGGTTAGAACGCTCGCCTTCGCATCGAGGGTACGCGGTTTCGAATCCCGCCTCGTGAACTTTCGCCAAAAATATTTGACTTTCTCTTTTGTTATATGTGTATTTACGACTCTCTCTTTCTTTCTCTCTCTCTTTCTTTTTTTCTTTCTTCCTCTCTCTCTGTACACGTCATCAGGTAGCCGCACAGTGGCACATATCCGTTAAGATGATAGTTTTCTGCGATTGACTCACAAGGAATGATTTGCTAAACAGCTTTGCTGTTAAAACGGCAGCCATGCCGCATAGCAGAACAAAATATGGTGACAAAAAACTCGCAGTGCAATTTCCTAACCTCCTCAACGACTATCCTTAAAGGGGTACTGACACCATTCTTAGCCAGTTTACTCTGCCATACAAATCTCCTGTATACAAAGACGGCTCTGAGCAAGTGTGAACCTCAGCAAATGCTTAGATATTTTGTTTTAAACGGGAAGCATTTCTTAGCGAACCTCTGGCACTTTGAGCGTTTCTATCTATCCATCTTTCTAGCCGCCTGTCTGGGTGCTCTCATGATCGCCTCCTTAACTTGGTGTACACCAAAATTGGCGTGGAAGGGTAAGAGGATTTGACGAATATGACTGTCGGGTCATGACATTAATAACGTGAAAATGCTGCCGCGCACGTCGTCAAAGACTTTCTTCCAGACACGTGTGGCACATACCCCTTTACCACGGGACGCGGTGTACGGGTATGCGCCACTGGTGATTGGCAGTTTATATCTACCCAGGAACGGCAAGAACAGACATTTGTAATATAAATGCGAGAGTGTTAAGAAAAACCGACATCGGCAACGTTGACCCGAACAATGGTAAGAACAAAAATTAGGATCCCAGGAGGAATCGAACCAAAGCATTCTGTGTGGCAATCAGGTATTCTACCACGGAGCCACGCCAGGTCTATAAACTGGTTACGAAAAACAGCCTATGCAGGCGTAATGTCGGTGCAACGTCGATTGCAGTTGTGGCGCTGGCTATCTCATTTTACAAGAAAGCAAAAAACACTACCTATGTACTCCTAAAATAGAGGCGTCACATCAGATTAACGTTTATGGTTTAAGTATTGGCTCCGCTATTATAGCATTCTAATAAGCAGTACATTTGTATTACTATGATTCAGCTAGCTACAATGAAGCATTGCTCGACCTCGGAGGGATATATTAACGAAATAAGTTACAATGATATTCACATGATTGCGCTATAATGTGCACTTAGTTTCGATAATACTCACGTATGTACTCTAACGTGAGGGCTGACGTTACGTCGCACCATAAGTTACCCTTTAAACGCCAGTGTTGTCGACGTGCCTGGCAAGTCCACGATGTGCACACAGCTACTGCACAAGCTTATAAAAACATAGTGTATTACTTTTTCAGGGTGCAAGCTTACTTAGCATTACATTTTCTGGACTCTTGAGGACTTGGCCTTTTATTGAGCGCAAAAAAAAAGACAGCGCAAAATTTATTGTGTCAGAACCCCTTCAACAACAGACCTCCTCGATTCCGGAGTTTCCAAGCGAGCATTTAAGAAAACGTAAGATAATTATTACTTTCAGAGGACTAAAACTAAAGCTAAACTACCCGGGATATTGCCACGCCCCCTTGTTCTTTTATTTTGATGTATTCGGGTTTGACCAGCAAGGACGGTTGGCAACGCTCGACGCTGTCCGCGAAGGTTCGAGAAACTTCGCGATTGTAGTAGATCGTTTTGTTATGATTGCGCGCCGCACGCGAATGTTCTAGCTTTCTCGAGAGATAACGCCGCCACCAGCAATATCGCTGGAAAGTTCGATAGCGCCTGTATAAAAGCCGACGCGCTTGACCGCTTGTCACTTGATCGACGGTCGACGCTCTGTTCGCCGCTATCAGTGTATTGCTGTAGCTTTCAGTTTCTCGGCCACCAGTTCGGCCTAATAAATAGTTTCATCTCGACGTGCTGACTCCTGCCTTCGTCGACGCCACGACCACGTGACAATATTATTCCGGTTCAATGTTTTTTGTCTGAACGTGGCTCGCGAGCTTTATAAGTTTGTTTTTGTTTGCCCTTCTTTAAAATTTTTCTGGTGCTATATGTGCCATCTTTTGTGTACACTCTTAACTTTGTAACTCTTACTATCCGTGCACAAAATCATGTTTATCCGATACTTTGTAACGGATAACTTAGCAAGATACATTGTAACTCATACATATGTAAGGTACATTGTAACGGTTACAGATATCAGTTACATTGTAACCCTTATAATTGTTGATATTATATAGGTTACGCTGTAGCCTTGTATTTTTTATAATGTAATGTAACTTATGGAATGTAACTTATAAAAAGGTGTTTTTAAGGGTTACGTCAGCTATTGATATCTTTTAGTTTTGATTGCACTCTATTTACACCGGGTGTTTCAAGAAATCTGCCGAAAATTCTCAAAAATACCGAAAATGCGATATTTGCTGGCTGCCTTGAGAATTGCTTGCGCTGTAGGGGCAGGCATCTTAAGATTGTTAAAGACCCCACTTAGGAGTGTAATTAAAAATAAACTAATTAACTCTTTAACTGGTGAAGTTAGGTGGTTGTATCAAAGGAGTGAAATGAGGTTTTACATGCGAAGAACCCATGCCAGCTTTGATATATAGAAAAAGCAGCCTGTAGTAATTATTGTGTCGTAGTGAAATTCAACCAAATTCAATGGATGCCAGCTTTGAAAGCCGTGGAATTCGGTTGAATATCACTACGACAAAAAATTACCAGAGGCAGATTTTTCTATACTTGAAAGCTGGGATGGATTCTTTGCGTATAGAACTTCAATTCACCCCTTTGACAGAACCACCTAACTTCACTAATTAAAAAGGTAAATAATTTAACTCTTTAATTGCGGTCCCAAATGGTCTTTAACAATCTTAAGACGCCTGCCGCTACAGCGCAAGCAATTCTCAAGGCAGCCAGCAAATATCGCATTTTCGCGATTTTTGAGAATTTTCGGCACATTTCTTGAAACATCCGGTATATCCAACCTTAGGTTCACTGTAATGAGGTTTACAATGGTACTGTCACGTCTGGCAATTGTTCTCACAGAAGATTATGACGCCAAAATTGGGAGTCTGATAAAATCACTTCGCCTATATTTCGATGCATTTGAACAAGTCATTGAAGAGTGGATGACGTTTTCTCGCACTGCTGCTTTACCCGTATATGGCTTCACTTTCAGTCCCATTACTCAATCTTCTACAGATTCTCTCATGAGAACCGACAAGTCGACAAATCACACTACTGACCAAATCTGTGGGCAAGATTTCTAGACATGAGACATCATCTAAATGTTGAAAACTGGCTGTGAAACAGAGTGCTATCAAAACAAAAAAAATGTCCATATAAGTAGCTAAAGTATCCTGAAAAATCAACACACTCTTTTGAGTACTGTCTGGGCGTCGCCACTCACATAAATCAGCTGCACTTTTTTCACACATATATACTGCCGCTCACTCGGGTATTCCTTCGACATTGGCGTAGCTGGTAGAGGGATGAGGGTTGGTGGTTCTAACCCTCAAAAGTTTTCAATTTTGCATGTACGCGTACATTCGCAAACATGCACGACTACACGCAGTGACGAGAAACGGTTGTGGCAGCTATATCTTGTATTTATTTTAGGCTGGCTGGTATTAGAACAGGTGAATTCAATCACACTGCAAAGCTCTCCGGGCAATGTCTCGGATATCAATGGCATTTCAAATGAACTTGAAGGCAATTCCATTAGCGAACTTCCTAACTCTGTCTGAACTTTTCAAACAAGGTATTCCTTTACACATTTTTTGAATTTTCTCAAAAAAGCACTGTCAGGTACGAAATTCTTTATTTAAACGTCTCTTCTTTGCAAGATGTAATATCTAAAACAGGGTGACACGTCGAGTATGTCAGAGCCCTACAGCTATGAAAGACACAAAAGATGTCACAAATACAGCTACATAAAGTAATGCAGCTGCATTACTACATAAACACAGATAGCATAGAAAAGTGCTGCAGCTTAAATTACATTTTTCTGCTTTAGAAAGGCCAAAAAACATTTCAGGCGTCCAAAAACCACACTTTTTGGTGGCCTATCTCCTGGCAATGCAATTGTCTGCACAAGAGCAAGCATCTCGGAATACGCAAATGGATACTGCAAGTTCTTTATATAATACACCAAAAGACAAAAAATAAGTGCCCGCGGTAATCCAGATGTGGAGAGAGAGATGACTTCGGCTTGGCTGCCAGCAAAAACGCAGAGTGCAGTAAATGTGAGGCGCTGATATTTGAAGTTCATCACCAGGCAATTCCATCTACAAAAAGAAATTACAGACTACATAAACTACTAGCCAAAGTTTGTTGGTGGTGCAGAGTATGGTATGCATGCGCTTGCCCACAGAATAAAATGAAGATATGTGCCAATAAGGGCAAAATGAGAACAGCGAGCTATTAATGCTGGCACTAGCAAACCATATATTCAGTGTTACAACATACCACAAGTGGGAGTGTTGTGGTGTAAGATACAAAAATTTTAAACAGGTTTTTCAGAGGCACAAGGAATCCTTTCTTGCGTATCTAAGAGAGGGCTCAAGCCGCAAACTATTAGTGTTGAAGAGGGTGTCCACGTACCTCATTTATCAGACTGTGCCCAACGTTGCCTTGTATGTGCTTCATAACATCCACCAGTGTGCAGACCCGTTCTTTCTTTTCAGAGAAAGCGTCTACCACATCATTGAGTTCGCTCTCAAGTCTTGCTATGTTAGCATTGAACCGAAGTTCCACCTCGATGCACAACTGCAACAAAGCAATTTAGGACATTGAGAACCATCACTCCTATGAAAACAGGCTTAAATTAATGTTAGGCGTCATAAAAATCAGCTGTACAGATGTGAACACTAATGTTCATTAAGTTTATCAGCTGATTCGCTAAGAACTATTCGACAATGGTCGCCATTAAAGCTGACATTTGTTATAGTGGCTCATTTTTAATGAACATCTTTTGCAGATTTGATTCAAAAAATACGTCGAATTTCCAGACCGCGGTGCCGGCGATGCCGCAACTGCAGAGCACACCGGGTGCGCCGGAAGGTGCTGCGGCACGCCGGAACTTACCTCGACGTCATCTGAAGGTTGGTGCGCTACGCGAGGACCTCGCCGCGTGAAAAACAGTGTGTCATCTGAGGACAGCAAGCCGACTGATGGTCCATCGCGCGTGATGTGCAGTGCTTGTCGCATGTGATCTTAAAGTGGCCATGATAACGCTGCCAGCGTTCCCCTCAACGCTACATCTCACGTCATGCTAAGCAGTGTTGTTGCGGGTCGAGGATCGCACATGACGGAGACAGCGATGAGCGTGAAAGCTAAAATTACAAAGAAAGGCAAAGTCAAAATTACAAAGAAGGCGACAAGCATCGCACATCACGCGCGAAGGACCGTTGCTGGGCTCGTTCCCCTCAAATGACACGCCGTCTTTCCCGCGGCGAAGTCCTCACGCGGCGCGCCATCATGAAATTACGTAAAGGGAAGATTCGGTGTGACGCAGCACACGAACCGCCCTTCCGACGCACCCAGTGCACTCAGTTTCGATATCGTCGGCACAGCGGTCTGAAAATTCGACGATGGATCTTTTGAACTACACCAAATATTTTCGATTTTTAACACGAAAGTGTTTTATGCCGGGGTCCACCAAGACTTCGGTGACGTATTTCCGTCACGGAAGTGACGTCGTAAAAATTTACACGATCAGATGGCAAAGAAAAAGAGTTCCGTCAACGGGCGTCGAACCCACGACCGCTCGGTCCGCAAGAACACATGCCGGGCACGCTATCCACTGCGATACGGTCACAGACTTCAGAGGCTTTTACAACCGCGCCTTTTATATCTACCACTCTCCCGATCGGCGGGGTGGTGTTGTTGTCTGGGAGCGGTAATGTAAAGTAATTCGTCATTACTGTGGCCTCCGCGAATAGCACCTGCAACGCGTTACACGTCCGTCCCATTCGGCGCGTTTTCAATATAAGTTCAATTTTGTCAATGCCTTAACACACCGCGAGGTGGCGACCTTAGTGCAAGCATCGTACGGTCATGTAGGCTCCCTAAAGCGTCGTAAAAGCGTCGGCCTCGCTCATAGCGTCACGCTAATCCAAACCAAAGATAACTCTGCGACGCGCGCCTGCCTCACCTGGCTGTAACACCGCGTTCCCTGCTCACGCGCTCGCCCTGAGAAAAATCGCGGCCGGGCTACCGGGGCTGCACGACGCGCTTTGCGTTTCCCTCTAGTCCGGCCGGGGTGTTCAATCACATTTTAACATGCCGCGGGATGGCGACCAAGTTCTGCGTCCAATATGCGACGCTCTTCTGGCTATCACACCTCGTTCTCTGATTACGCCTCCACCGTTAACTGCTACGGCTACCACAATGTTTTGTGTAATTATTTAACATGGACGTTAGTCGTCAGGATGGAGATGTACCACCAATCATCAATGTGGGCACATCCACGTTAAACGGTGCTATAGCTGACAGACATCAATATACATTGTGCAAACTCTCTTATATCAATTTACAGTAAACATTCAGTTACTTCTATAAGGACACGCTTTACTTTCCTGTTATTCCGATTCCTATGACAGAGGGATCAACCATTTTTTTGCTAAATCTCAGATTTTTTTTTTTTTAAAGCCCGCCTGTAAAGTGAAACTAAATGCGCAGAGAGCGCCACTGGCATCCGTTAGTTACGCCCAGTGAAAGGGCGGATTCAAATTATCCCATCAAAACATGGCCCACAGCTAAAAAAATAAAATATAAGGTTTTTGTAATTTGCCAATCAGTGGGTGCTGTTCAGCGCTTGCTTAAAATTTACAACGATCAGGTTGCTAGCGATGCCCGGAGCGTCACATCACAGGTTATTTTCGTTAATTGCTAGAGGAACTGAAAGCAGCCTCTAGAAAGAATACTCGGCACGAAAGGCGTTACGCTTGCCTAGTACAGCGGATACTGTAAAACTAAAACACGGAAAACAGCTATTCTACTTATATATGTAAGTACTAATTTTAAACAATGCTGGCTTTACGTATTCACAATTACTAAAGGTACCGGCCTGTCCGGAGTTCTCCAGCACATTAGAGACAGCTTTTCCAGCCGTAAGTGCTCCCATAGACGCTGTAAAAAACTCAAATTATTAGTAGCGAAGCTCCTTAGGCCGGCACCCCGCCGTCGCCGTTGAAGACAGTCAACCAAACAGAGAAACATACAAACAAAACAGTGTTGAAGACAAACGTCATAGACAACACCGTAGGCTTGTCTAAGTGCTTGCAAAGGAGCACGTGTTGCTGACACTATTACACTGTTGCCGTCATAAAAGCTCGAAAAACAGAACGCATTGAGAATACCTGGAAACAATGACAAACGCGGTTATAGTGTCAACAAACGTCATGACAAGGGCACTGCCGAAGCTGACGACGAACACAAAGCTGGAGTGGCCAAAGCAAACGCATAAAGCGCCAAAGAACCAGCGAAAGCCTTGCCAGGCATCGTTCGCGACGAATTCCCCCATTGGGCACAGCTGAAGCCTCCTTTTCTTTCCTGGCAGCCGTTAAATCTCGACAGGTGCGGGTGAGAACACTTTCGCACAAAAAAAGTTTATCTATACCGAAAACAGAGAAAACAGAACAATGAAAAAGAACCACTTACCAAGTTCGTCTAATCTTCCATGCGATCCGGGGCAATGATCACAGTAGTCACACCGTACGTTAGCTGAAGCGAGCACAGTGTAGCGTTCACAGTCACAACCCACTTCTCTGCAGCGGCCGCGCGCTATTCCAAACAAGTCCACGTTCGACGCTGACATGTTCGGAAGCGCGTCCAACGGGAATAATGGTATAAATTTGGCGCGAAGCCGTCGACACGAGTTTAGCGAGGTAACACGCACGGCCAACACCATGCACCGATCACGACGCCATCTACGTAACGCCTTCCCGACACGCAGCGCTGCAACAAGAATACGTGTAGAGATACCATAGAAACATGGCCGCTGCTTCTGCCCCGAAGCATGATTCAAACTTTCGGATCCGGCTACTCGCAGTTAAACAAGACCACGTCCATTGTGAGTAAAATAAAACGAAAGTTTGTGGCCAGTCTTCGCTCTTAGCAAGAGTTATGCTGCATTGAAAACTATCATTTTTTATTTAAGCGTGGCGAAAGAGATCATTGTTGCTTCAGACCACTGCCTATTTCATCGATCCACAAGTCTCCTCGGCAATGGAGCGGCAGTATGTGGCTTTTCGGTGTACCAAGACCGCGCTGGCGAGAATTGGCGCGTTGGGCCACCAGTGTCAATGTACAATATAGCAACGAATGACGTATTGCAGATGTTTTTTCTGTCCATTTTATGTCATTCCAGTTTGTTCAGACGCTTGCTCGCGTCGTAACCGAGTTTGTTCAAATAATAGATGTTTTTAGCCGACTGTCGCTTACGCTCAGCCCCGCTTGAGTGTAATAGAAGCATTTTGAGGGCAGAGTTACTGTATATACAGTTACTCAATTTTAGTGGGCCGAACAGCCGGTTCCGGGCTTGCTTGGGGGTGAGGCGTGGTACGTGTGTGGAAATCCTATACATAGTTTTCATGGGACGTCACAGATAGGTTCTCTGCGCTATGTACCTCTCGATGGCTGCCACCGTGACTTTTATCTCATTAGAGAGTGTCAGTGTAGTGGACGACGCACAGTCGTTCTGCCCCTGCGTTATTTTGTGCTCTCCCGCTTTCTTCTGTTCGCCAGCTGCGTCAAGGGAAACACAGATGAACGCTAGAGGGCTCCGGCATTAATGTAATGTCACGGTTTCTGACTCCACGCGTTTTACACAGCATCTCAACCAGGTTGTACTCCAAGAGGGCTAACAAAGTGACGTCAATGAAAACTGCGATGCGGTCGAAGTGAAAAGGGTTGCGTTGTTTGGGCTGTGAGGCACACATTCCCTTCGAAGCGTCCTTGTAGGATGCAGACCACGTTCGGCAGGGACGCAGATGAGCATCCCTTGCGTCACTATAACGTCCCCACCACGTCACACAACATCACGGTACGTGATGACGTCATTACGTCATCGCTTAGTACAAAGTTAGCCGATCATGGAGGTGATGCAGAACCAGGGAAGGTGCAGAAAGCTTGCAATGTATCCCGTCCTGGAGGCAGTCCAAAACCACATTAGGTGCACAAAACTTTCGCAGATGGACGGGGGAGAATGAATACAGGAAAAGATGGCTTTCGCCTTCTCATACGGATATACAAGGGCACATGTGTGAGAAGAACGCTGATTTCGTGATACTCGAGAAGTCGGTTATTGTAAGTCTTGCAATATTCGTCGTTATTGTCGCACAACATTTGCCTGCGGGCTAGTTCCGGTATGGCATCCTGCTTATTCCTCGAGTGAGGCGCCGTGAGGCATACTTTGTAACTCAGTAATGTGCACGTTCTTATTAGGCCGACTAACCATGCGGGCACGAAGGCAACTTAGCCTGCACTTTGCTCATGTGTAGTTTGCGAACTTCCACTCCATTAGTTAGGTCTCCTTGGAATCTCGGTTATAAGTTACCAAAAAAGTGTATGCGTTACACATGGGTTACAATGTATAAGGTACATGCCGGGGTAACGGATAAACTTCCGAGGTAACCGATAAACGCATCCATTAGCAGTTTATTTCGGCAATGTAACCGATAGAACGAGACGGAAATAATGAAAACATCAAAAATACGAACGATGTAACTGTTATTTTATCCGTTACTCACTTTTATCGGTATATTTATACGTTACCGTGGTAAGAGTGTATGCTTGCGCTTCTGCTTTTATAGTGCTTAGCAAGTGCTTAGGCAACTGTATAACGTTTATGTTCTTGTTTCTTCTCGTTTGTTGCCTTTAATTTTAGTGCATTGTACATCTGATTTGTCCAAAACTAGTGTGCGGAGTGATTTTCATGTGTGCTTTTATGTTTTGTGAATGTCGTCTTCCTGCTGCTGCTGCTGTATGGGTGGCACGGCCCAGTGTCAGGCAATGCTGCCTTTAGCGGCTTCCCCTCGGACAATTTCAATGTTGTGCTAAATAAACTAATAAAGAAAGAAAGACAGCGACGACGCCGCGAGAGCGATCGAGATACTCAGATGTTTTGATTCAGGGCATTACGAAAAAAGATCTTCTCGATGATGAACCACGGAGAAAATATCTTTGAGGAGAACCATTGCCATGCCCTTCTATGGACGCGATGCGCAAGAAGATTGATGTCATTCCGTATACATATTAGCCTTTCCGTACTTCATTAGGGAATTACAGGAAATGCGTGTGAAAGAAATTGTAGCGGCACCAATGAAGTTATTACTGAGTATTTTCTTATTTGCAGGCCATGCTCCGCTTGAAACGAGCTACCAGCAGCGTTTCCGGAGCATTGACGTCGCCAATGAATCGCCACCGATTGGCCTTGAAGTCAAGAACTTGTCTGGAGAGCGTGTTTTGCCATCCAGCCAATTATCACGGCAAAAAACTGCGTGGGCACTGTGCGTGGCGTCGTGGCATAACCGGGAGCGGTCTCTCCTCTCCTGAACAATGGATGTGACTATATTGACCTCAAGATCGGGCTCCACAGGTTTTGACGCACCGCTGGGGCAATTGCCGGTGATAGATGCCGTCAAATCCGACATTCTGTATGACGCACTTTGGCTTAACTGAAGGGGCTCGCAGAAAAATTACCTGCATCGTTTTCGTTGCGCAGTATGGACCTTGTTGGCAATTAACAGCTTTTACTTTTCATAGCCATACATTCCATATGTTATTCGCCGTCTGAGCGTCGTTGGAACGCGCATACGAAGCTCGGCCAGAATCTAAGCGGCACTGTAGACAAGTTGTCTACTCAAATTTCTCAAGCGGCTGACCACAAACTTGTCGGAACTGAGCGAACTTGTTCTTTTTTAACAAGCTCGTTGCGATTAAATAGCGTATAGTTTTTTTGAGGAACTTATATCCTATTTACAGCACATAATTAATTGCATTACCGCTAGACTGAGAAGGTCGCAGTTGACTCATCATAACTTATTATAAGCTCAAATAATTTAACGTCTTTCGCAGAGTAGGCAATGTCCTTGACTTCATTAAGAGACATTGAAAAATAAAAAAAAATGACTTTTTGAGAACGCTATTTTTAAACTTCGGCGCTTTTCGCAAACCGCACACCGTTCAGCACAATGTTGAAGTGTGACGCTGCGTGCGGAAAGCGCCAATAATTGTATTAAATAAATGTGGGATATTAAAGTTTACATCAGCTGTTTTTGTTATCTTCAGTACATCTTGCCTGCAGCAATAAATTCCGGAAATAAAATTATTTTGCGCCATTTACCATGTCGGTGACTTTTTCCCTCGAAAGTCCTTAGACAGCAAAGGAAAATAACAAAGCAATAAGGTTAAGTTGCACCTGCTCTTCGACAGCAATGAATGTTGTGAACAAAAAAAGCACACCGTTCATTCATTCGCTGAGCTCAAATTTCAGAAATGGCGAGAAATGCGGAGACGCGTTTATTTATTTAATTATTTATTTGCGGCCAGAAGCATTGCTTGTTTTTAGTGAACAACATTTTTTTGTTCACGAAACTTATTACGAAAGCATTGCTATGGGTCTAAAACCTGCCCCCAGAGTAAATTTCGTCAAAATAGGGAATGGTCACCGGCACCTCGGGCTCGTTCTTCTCTGGACACGCAGTTTTCATTTAGTGGAACTTGCGATTGCGAGTCCCTTAACTATGGCGGAATGTTTTTAAGCGCAGGCGGACTATCGTGCTTGTCCTTCCGCGAAAGCGAAAAATGCGATGCTGCAGGCAACGATGTGACTGATGTTCAGAAACTGCCCTTGTATATTCAAGATGTAGAATTTGAAGCATCCGCCCCTGATGTAAATGTACACAAACTGACTGCATATATCCCACACGGTGCCCCAGAACCTGCTCAATTGTCTTTATTGGTGACTGTATACCCCTATTATTTCTGCAGATAAGTGCCGTAGGCCGAATTTTAAATGCGAAGCATTTCTTTACCGTCCACAGGCAGATTGGTCTGGACGATCTTGCGTTCGTCTCCATAACATGGTATTAACCAAAATTAGCATAGCAGGAAATTTGTTATAACCAACACGATTAACAGGTCATGACATGAAAAAGCGGCAGATCCCACGCGTTGTAGGAATCGGTTGCATGCGAAGCACTCAGCGAGTACTTCTATACTGTATTTTATGGCTTCGAGCCAAGCGTTACGAGGTGGACCGACGTGTTTTTCTATGTGTAGTAGTTGTGTGCACATCGAGGGCTTACTAGGCACGTCGACGACGACAACACTGACGTTTGAGGGGTTACTTATTGTGCGATGTAACGTCGGCGCTCACGTTAGACACATACGTCAGTATTATCAAAACTAAGTGCACTTTATGGTGCAATCATGTGAATATCATACGTACCTTTCGTTAATGTATTCCTCCGGGGTCGAGCAATGCTTCAATGTAGCTTGCTGAATTATAGAATACAGATGTAATGTTTATTAGACTGCTATTTTTATAGCAGTCTAATAACACTGGAACCACAGACGTTAATCTGATATGACGCCTGTACCATACGAGTACATGCGTAGTGTTTATTGCGTTCTCGTAAAAATAGATAGCCAGCACCGCAACCACAATTTACGTTGCACCGACATTACGCCTGCATAAGTTGTTTTTCCAAACCGTTTTATGGACCTGGCGTGGCTCTCTGGTAAAATACCTGATTGCCACGCAGAATGCTTTGGTTCGATTCCTCCTGGGATCCTAATTTTTGTTCTTACCATTGTTCGGGTCAACGTTGCCGATGTCGGTTTTTCTTAACACTCTCGCATTTATATTACTAATGTCTGTTCTTGCCGTTCCTGGGTAGAATAAACTGTCAATCACCTGTAGCGCATACCCGTACACCACGGCCCGTGGTAAATGGGTATGTGCCACACGTGTCACGATGAAAGAGTTTGACGATGTACTCGACAGGATTTCCACGTTATTCATGTCATGACCCGATAAACATATTCATCAGATCCTCTTAACCTCCCATGCCACTTTTGGTCTACACGAAGTTAAGGAGGTAATCATGAGAGCACCTAGACCTAGGCGGCTAGATAGATAGATACGTAGATAGAAACGCTCAAAGTGCCAAAGGTTCGCTAAGAAATGCTTCGCAATTTATAACGTGACATGCTTGTCGTATACGTCCTGAAAATGTTTCCGTCTGTCATGTGTGGTATATTCCCGCCTACCACAGTCCATAGAATGCGGGTATGTGCCAAATGTGATGTACAGTCTATATCGACACAGTAGCGGCGAGAATAGGCTTTGGAGATGCTCGCAATATAGCGTTAAGCACCGTATCGCACACAATACCGGTAGAGCCAAAGAATCATAAAAAAATAGGGCACCTCCGCAATAGTGGTGCAACTACTGAGGTAGCCGTGAAGCCATCTTGCACTTGTACGCAGCGATGAACTGAACTTCCTCCCACTCGACCCAAAGAAGTATTCCCCCACTATCACCTAGTGCACTGTGATAAGACTGAGAAAACAGCTAGAACCGTATCGCCTTTTGTAGTATCTAGAAAACTCACAGCCACCTTAGGTTGGCTATAAAGTAACCAAAATCTCCAGTGGAGACTTGCTTCTCGAACTTCATGACAAAGTACAGTTTGATAAACTAAAGAAACTCAACTAAAGAGAGAAGTCTAGAGATGTGCCAAGCTTCTACAATCTCTCTTGTTGTCTGATTATGACGAGTATACAGAACATCAGTTTGGTTAAACAAAGGACTACACGAACCCGCAGAACAACTTGCACAATGCATTGCTAAATGTGTTTCCGGCCTTCCTTTCACATCTCTTGGCACATCTCTAGACTTCAAGACATGTGTGTCAGTCATCCATCCGTAGCGTTGAATGATAGCGAAATTGACTTGCTAAACAAGATGTGATAGTGCAACGTGTATGTTAGATGCTTTAATGTTCTTTATGTAAAGGAATACGCTATGCCGTTCTGCGCATGCGCAGTGATCATTAGGTGCGTTTAGCGAGTATAAATTGTTGTTTCTTATTGAATAAAGGTCAGTTGATAGTGTGCGCTGGTCCTTGTGAACTTTTCGTCTGTGTCTTCGTGTTGCGTGCGCAATATTATCATTATGCAACCAAACCAACTAGCCCGCCTTTCCGTTTTATTATACTCATATGAATACAAGTCGCCAGGTGCTTTAATTAGCCTCTATAATTAGCCCCTGCCTGAGTGATCGGATGGCAGCCTTCTTCAATTACGTTCAGAATAAGACATTTTCCTGCTATTCCGAAAAAGTTAGGTATTGTTCAGCATAGTAAGGGGCTTTTTAGTGTGCATACGTCATTTTAACGCCGCGCGATTTCACAGATTTGTGACGTCGCGTAACAGGCTGGTGATTTTTTGGCACACCAAAAATTTTGACGAATGGCGAAGAGCTAATGGCCAGAAATATGCCGTAATGAATATAGTGTGTTATCTTATTATTTTACGTAGCTGGGCATAAGCGGACACTACACGATTGATCATTTTCGCGTCATTGGTTGCATCGCGTTAGGTGTTGCGTGCATGACCCAGAACATTTTGGCCAGTCACAAACAAGTAATGAAGAATGCGGAAGGAAACAATGCGGGGCAGCTTAAAGTTATAATCGCCCACATTTTTTCAACAAAAACTGGTGCTAACATCGTTAGCATAGGCGTATTTACTTGGAGGGGCCGGAAGGCCCTCTAAGCAATCTTGCAAATACAAATAAGATGAGTATAAAGAATGTGCTGCGTCTTTAATACCACAAATTCTTACTTTTTAGAGGAGACTAGTGGCTGACAAGTTAACAACAATGGTAATATAATAGTAATATAATAATAGTAATGACGATAAAACGCACTCGAATCACTCTTTCGACTAGAAGCGAATAGTGAAAAAAATAATGTACACAAACGTGAATATGTGCAAGAAAGTGTAGTACTAACTAATCAAAAGAGAAGGTGCGCTCATTGTTGCCTCTATTTAAAACTTTATTATTAGTGAGCAGCTTTTAGGCATTAACGACATTTAGTTGAATGATACAAATCTATGCTACTGAAAGACGCCATCGACATAATTGTTTTCATGCATGAAGTTGTGTGGTTAATGTATAAAAAGTGTTGCCTGTAGTACTGTTACACGCATAACACGCATATGTATGGTTGTTTGTCCCAGTGGATGCAACGTAGAACTGAATGTACTTCTGTTATAATGTTATCAAACGCAGTGAAGGAAATTCTTCCTCTGTCCCCATATATATATATATATATATATATATATATATATATATATATATATATATATATATATATATACATGCAAAATGTATACGCTTCTCAAAAACTGTTTATTTGTCGACGTTTCGATCGGAGACTGATCTTCATCAGGATGAAATTTACCAGGCTTCGATGCGCTTTTATATCATCGTTCTCCGAGCCGAGAGAGAGAGAGAAAAAGGTTAAGGAAAAGTATATACAAAGAAAAAAAAGGAAAAGAGAGAGAAGTAAGAAACCTGACGAAAAAGAGTCGCGAACACACCATGTGCACATACTCTCGGCTCGGAGAACGATGATATAAAAGCGCATCGAAGCCTGGTAAATTTCATCCTGATGAGGATCGGTCTCCGATCGAAACGTTGACAAATAAACAGTTTTTTAGAAGCGTATATCTTTTTCCTAATTATTTTACGGCAACCGAAGACAGACTCTTCATAATCTACGTGCATATATATATATATATGTATATAGGGGGAGAGAGGGAGAACTTTTCATTCGCACTTAGTAGGAGAATTTGCTTTGCTGCGTTTAATAACATTCTAAAATAAGTACAGTCAGTCCTACGTCGCATACAACAGAGTGCCGCAGCCGTGTAGTGGAAATTTTAAATAAATAAAAGACAACGCAACACACAGAAACAACACAAAGTGGAGGCTTTCCCCCACTCGCGAACAAGTTGGTACGCCTCTGCAGGTCATGCATTGTATATACAAGAATATGCGTTTCATTAGCATGGTATATGGCAGATTGTACGTGCACGCATACATGCATGACAAACACGGAATATATAGTGCACTAGATGTCATGACATATGAATTAATGAATTACATCATTACATTCATTCCCTCAGTGCGTAGGATCTCACGTATTTTTTAGTCTGCAAAACCTCTATTACCCATTCTGATTGCATTATTATGTTACTGTACGCCATGAGCAACTCGCGCGGCTGGAAGGTTGCGAAGAAGCTACGTGCCGACCACGACGGTATGGTATTTGCATGGGCACCGTACGGCAAACCGGCACAGTTAATGCAATCTATTATCGTTCGGTGTAGCCTGCTGTTGTGCGTGGCAGCTTCACAGCTTACGTATAGAGCTGTTGCGCTCAAAGATGCAGGTTGGATTCCCGGACGCACCGGCCACCTTTCTATGGGAGCGAAATGCAAAACGAACCGTGTATGAAGATTTTGATGCACGTTACAGCAGCCCCCCTCCCCCGTGGTCGAAATCCAGCCGCCTGCACTGCTACGGAACACTTCACCATTTACCGTAATAATAATTGTTGGGATTTAACGTCCCAAAACCGCTATATGATTGTGAGAGACGCAGTAGTAGAACGCTCCGGAAATTTCGACCACCTGGGGTTCCTTAACGTGCACCTAAAGGTAAGTACAGGGGCCTCAAGCATTTTAGTCGCCATGGAAAATGCGTCCGTCGAGGCCGGGATTCCATGCCACTGCCTGCGATCATTTATCCAGGCTTGTGCACGTCAAGCAGCAGGGTTGAATCCCAAATATATCGGATCTAGCTGGTAGAGTTTCATCAGGAAATAACGTCAGGCATGCAAACACGGACAGACGAGAAAATGACGAGATAACACAAAAGCCAAACCAGAAATAATTATTCGTTTAAAGCACAGACAAGGGTCCGCCAGTCAGACGAGGTACTGTCGCAAGCAGCGCCTGTCGCCGCACCGCGTCTCTTCGCAACACATGAGCCCGGCGGGACAGTCGTCGGTGCCGTCGGCGTTCACGCGACACGCGTCCGGCTGCCGCAGCAGGGACACGCATAGCAGCCGGTTAGACAGCAGGCAGCGACGGAACCACGCTGGCGTAAAGAACATGAGAAAAAAATAGAGACATCAGAAACAGTGTACCCGATAGTGCGCGCAAGCCCTCCCCCGTTCTCTTGCATCCTCCTGCCATCGTTCTTTTACAGTTCATTTGTATTATGATGGATTTTTCTTGTACTTTGGCACCTTTTCTGTACGACTAAGGAATTGCAATTCGTATGGAATATGAATGTCTCAGTTTGGTCAACCTCATTTACCCTCGATTTCGCTCGCTTCTCTGCTATGTTCCTGTCATGAGGCGGTCCCACCTCCTTTTTTTGCAATATAAAACTTTTTTCACCTCCTACAGAGAGCTATTGAATTGGTCTGTGTCCTTTGGTTCAGGTGGTTCAACTCAAGCAAATCACTTTCATTTCTGTCATCCGCCACGTAGATACGTGGTTACAGCAACGTGGTGCACATAGTCACGTCATAGCTTCACGTCATTAAGGCGGGCGCTCAAATATACGCCGCTGGCGACAGCGGGAGACACGGGCCTGACCTAGCCGTCACGCGAGACCGGCGGCTCACTCTCAGCCCAGTACTCGGCTTGGCGAAGTAAATAGAACGCTTTAGTCTCTCCGGTATTCCGCAATACGCAAAATGGTTTTACATATAGCGGAATACCGGGTATTAACTGCGCATGCGCGCGCTTTACCGGAAACGCGCGACACGCCTAAAAAGTCGCCCGCATCTTCCCACGGGGGGGAGCTCGAGTAAATGCGTCGCAGAGTGGTGGGGGTATCGCGTGAATGTTGCGTAATTAGGTATGGTTTGGGAATGCTTATTTGTTAAACGATGCGCACACCAAGTACGACTTGAACGGCTCCAGCGTGCACGGAATTCCGGGTCCGCAGCTCGCTTGAAACGCTTGCGTTCAGCGTCGTATGCTAGTCTCTTCGCAGCCTTGTCTTCTCCGTTGTTTGCTGTTGACGCCGACGACGGGGAGGGTGGGGTAACGTTGCCTTCAACGAGTGATGGGACGCTGATTGAAGCTACTGTTGCTTCCATCGCATCTACTCGAGTCAAGGAAAGCGTCAAGTCAAGCGAAAGCCAAGTAAAGACGCCCTTGACTGAATCAACTGAATTCCGAACGCGCGCTCCGCCGCTTATATACACACCTCCCGCGTTCGAGGGAGAGGAGGGAGGAACGGAGAGGAGGGGGAGGGAGGAGGGAGGGAGAGGTTTGCTGCCGGCACGAGACGAGCCGAGCATGCGCAGTGGGGGTGTGGACGGCGCCGCCGACGCCGCAGGTGCGACTAAGAAATGCTCCGCACTTAAAAAATCCGAAAAACGTGACCGCACCACCGAAACCGGCTTGTCTGGAGTGTTACTCTTCGTGGCAGTGATGGCGATTTTATTATTTTCTACATCTTGCATACGCAGATGCGGCGACTAACAGCTAAGCGGGCGTTGCTGACCTACATTACGCGTACGTACGCACTGACCTTGCCCAAGTGGAGATCTGTGTGTGTATGCTAAAGCTCGTTTGCGAACGTTGCTACGAAATCCGGCACACGTTATCCGGAATTCTGCTACACCTTTGTGTATAGCGGGATACCAGGTAGACGAAAACGTTCTAATGTAATCACTCACGTTTCATCGGTCGCGAAGTGGCCGGAACTGCCAGTAGTGCCAACACCAGAATAGGAATGACAAGCCGATGCATTGCCAAGCCCAGCCGAGTGGTCATCGCAGCTGCTTAGGAATCGAAAAAACAGAGAAAGCAAAAAAGGTGGTATTCTCCTTTAGCAGTTCATTTCTCTGTCAATTGGTGCTTTCACTCATTCATTCAAGACTTGAAAGCAGCACCACCATGACTTTGATACACGCAGTAATGTGGTACCTTGTAATGATTCGAGGTTATGCTATCTGGTTTTTTTTATCACGAAAGTGTTTTACGCCGGGGTCCACCAAGACTTTAATGACGTATTTCCGTCACAGAAATATGTCAGCATAATGAACGCCATCAGATGGCAATGAAAAAAAAAACATAGAAAAAAAAACGCCAGGTCTGCGCGGAAAGCGCAGCACAGTCACAGCGAAAGCTTGAAGAGCGGCATTTCTAGAGCCCGTTATAAACTCTCTTCTGGGTACTCATACAAGTACACTAGCAATGCACCCACTACGCCACAAATCATAATTTTTGTGATTACGACATTACTTGTCATTCTGCGGAGAACCGAAGTGCCATCTGTAAGGCATTATGTGCAGTTTCTGGATGCGACGGCTGATGACGATGAAGAATTATGACTGAGCCTTTTGTAATGGGTTGGAAGCTTGAAAGGACCCACTAGTTTCGTAATTCACATTGGGTGACGCCCGGTCGTTATTTCACTCTGCCACCTCGCTCTATAACATACGCCAACGTGAGATAGTGATAGTGACAGGGAATTAACTTTATTGAGACCGTGAAGAAATCGATCATGGGAGCCTTATGGGCTTCCTGTGTAACCAATAGAAGTGCACTTGCGAGGAACCCACTACGCTAATCATCATAATTTTTGTAAAGTAGGGAAGCAGCCACTATGCAATTTTTCGTCATTCTGCGGAGAACCGTGGTACCTGCTAAACACCTGTAAGGCTATATGTGCACTTTGTTGATGCTGTGGCTGATGACGATGAAGAATTATGGCAGAGCCCTTTGTAATGCGTTGGAAGCATTCAACAACCCACTCGTTGCGCAGTTCGCATTGCGTGACGCCTGGTTACAGAATTCGCGTTGTGTGATGCTTGGTTGTTACTTTACTCTTCCACCACGCTACATTACATATGTTAATGTGGTTCCTTCCGGACATGAAGCCTCTATACGGTCTTTTTGCAAAGCAGTTTCAAGCACCGGCATGGCTCTGAGGTAGAATACTTGGCTCCCACGCACAGGGCCCAGGTTCGAACCTCGTTCCATCATGGAAATGTTTTCTTACTTCGTTTATTTTTCTTATTTCCAGCAATAGTGGTTACGGACACCGGCGGCGGCGGCGGACAACTACGGCGACAAAAACAGCCCTTGTTGTGATCTCATAACAGCTTTCCCTGTAAAATTTCCGTTGACAGGAGTCGAACCCATGACCTCTCGGTCCACGATGATTGCTGGCGGGCATTTAGCCGACTGAGCTACCGCCAAACACGTAACGGAGGCTAGATGAACGCGCCTTTTGTCTTTCACACTTTCACCTCGCAGGGCTCTTTGATGGATGGATGGATGGATGCTATGAGCGTCCCCTTTATGATGGGGTGGTGATATGTGTGCCACCAGGTGCGAACAAAAACGCGCTGTTGCTACGACCGTTCCATTCAGTGCGTTTCCGATAGAAGCGTAATTTCGTCAACTATTTAACACGCCGCCAGTGGTGACTTTAGCCCAAGCCTCGCTCATAGCATCCATCTATAACGAAGAATAGCTCTCCGACGCTCGCCTGTCTCTCACACCGCGTCCCCGTTCGCTATCTGAGAAATAACAGCCAGGCTAGAAGGAAGATACGGATGGAGGGAGAGGCCTGCTGCCGGCACGAGACGAGCCGAGCATGCGCGGTGGGGGTGTGGACGGCGCCGCCGACGCCGCCGACGCCGCAGGTGCGACTATGAAATGCTCCACATTTAAAAGTGCTAATGTGGAAACTTGATAGAGGGATAAATTGAGACGGGAACTCCCGATTTAATGCCGGGGAAATTGATAAAGTGCGAAGCACTTGTCATTAGAATACAACATACATTGTGTATACAGGTATCACGTGTAGTGTGATACCTGCATACAAAGCGCAGGAAAGATTGTTAAAACCAGTTTACTGGGGTCATCGCCATAACGTGCCCGGTGTCTTACCGTCGTTACACATTTGTCAAAGTAGGAGGGACATTGTTTCACGTATGAAAGCGTAAGCCTGGTAAGTAATTGCAATGTCACGCACGGTCTCACAGTTTCCCAAGAGGGAGATCCTGCCGCATTTTTTTTCTCTGTTCAGGCCATAGAGCCTGTGGCCCCCATTCCCAGTCTGAAAATATGCCTACGAGGCCGCAGCTGCACCAGTACGTACTGTACAATGGATTCTCGTTGATACGATCTTCATGGGAACCATAAAATAAAGTGTATCATACGAAAATCGTATTATCCGTAATGAATAGCCCCCTAAAAGTACGAAAATATGTGTTCGCGGTGAGGAATTAAGCAAGAAACGTGGGCATGATATCACAATTTCGAAAGCATCGGAAAAATAGAACATATCAGTAGACCGTATTCTGTGGCAATTGAAAAGGTTCACATGGCACCGCGGCTTCAATGAGAATGCCAAATAAAACGTATCATCCGAAAAACGCACTATCCAAAGCAAGCTTCGAATGTATGAAAGTAGGCGGAAACGGTGAAAATTGAAAATCAAAGGTTCAGGTGGTGCCGAGTGACATTTCTCTGCATAATGCGCTCTGTAGAGCAGCATCACTGGACGTCGACAAACCGAAGCCAACGCACGTTGAACAACGTTGAAGTAAGCAGTCAATTTACGCTAAAGTTTCTACTGGAGAGTCCGAACGGCTCCGGGCCTTTAACCCATAATTGGTGCTTAACCCATAGTTAACCTGTAATTGGTCTATACCAGGGAAGACGTTCGACAGTTGAACAAAAAAATAGTGATGAGGTTGCCGTCGTTGCCTCTATAGCTGCTACTGACCTAATATCGTTTCCGACGCGTTCATATAGGTATCTCGCCTAGCAGTGCAC
The DNA here is from genome assembly GCF_013339695.2 of Rhipicephalus sanguineus. Taxonomy (NCBI): domain Eukaryota; kingdom Metazoa; phylum Arthropoda; class Arachnida; order Ixodida; family Ixodidae; genus Rhipicephalus; species Rhipicephalus sanguineus. The sequence continues at coordinate 124,898,822 of NC_051179.1, read as the reverse complement.
AAGCGCCTGCGCTAGGTGCAGCAGCAAACATTGTCGTTGCCATTGTCGTCCGCTGGCAGGGCTGGGCGAATATACTTCGCAATAGTATAGAGATAGGATACAAGATACCGAGACATAGATTATCTGAGATGCAGACATTAGAAACCAGCACAAGAAAGCTGTTGAATACGAAACTCGCCATATACATCTTAAGATACTTCGATACATTAGCTAATTTTTTATTATAGTGCCATTGTTGTGTCTGTTACAAGTTGGCATTTCGCTTGCGAATATTTTCCCCGACATTCATGGTTTCTTCTTGCTTCAAAGGGAGGAACGGGGACAGAGAGATGAGGAGAACGGATTACATTCGTTGTGTTCGTCTCTTTGTTCCAAGTATTCTCTTTAGTACAAGCAGAAAGTATGAACAGCCACCAAGTCGGCTAATGTACCAGTTTCACAATTTATGTCTCACATGTAGCCTCCATAATTTGGAATATCTTGTACTAACCTGGGAGAATTTTTGTGGACGTTCCAACAGGGCATCATATTGTGTTTGCATGCAATTTTGACAACAGCGTAAGAAGGTTTGAATGCTTGTGCTAAGACGGACGTGAGCAGCCCCTGCTTTCCAAATTTCGAATAGTATTAGGCAGCATAACAGCGGGTATTTAATTGTAAAAAGAACAGGAGTAGCAAAGTGCGATTAGTACTCAGCTTTTACTGCTGTATGCATTCCTCTCAAGAATAATGTGTTCTGCACTGGGCAATGCAGTTTACATCCAACCTGTTAGCAAGAACGGCAATGCATTTCATGACCACTTTTCAGAACGCATTTATCGAAGTACAAAGAAAGCAAAAATGGTATGGTATGAGCAATGGCTGGTCTGATTTTTATGAAGTTTGAATATACACAGAACAAGTTCTATTGAGAAACTGATCAATAAGAATTTCACAATTACTTTTTCCACTGCTCCACAGAAGCTATGTTATTCGTGTTTGCTGATTAAAAAACAGTCAGCGTTGATGCAGTGACCGTCTGCTGTAACGTTAAAACCGCTTGAAACTGCTAAATATCCTCATTTACTTATGACAAACGTATATCTTATATCTTAAAAGATGCGGGCTTGGTACGATGCTCGGAAATACAGGTAGTGACGGCCCACTTGCCCAGGTATCATGATACAGATACAAGATACTAAAGAGTATCTAAGTTAGTATCTATGACACATATATTTCCGATACTCCCCAGTGCTGTCTAGGCAGTTTGCGCGGAGTGTTTCTACAGTTTACAGTAGCGCCACAACGCGCAAACTAGCGGACGGCGATAGAAATGGTAAATGGGCGTGATCATTAATCGTGACATCTAGGATCGTCTAGCACAAGGAAAAGTCGTCAATGCCTGATATTTCCAAGTGGCGCATGCCTCGCACGAGTTCACGTGTTGGCACGATAATGAAAAAGTGAACGTCGCTAATTTTAAGCTTGCAATGCTCAGTGTGTCCACTATTAGACGAGCGATGACACGTAGTTCGCTGTCATGTGAGTGTCCCCTTATTCACTTTGTGTCCCCATAGCGGCCTGAGTCGGCGACGCTGGTGTGCAATATCAAAGCATCGTGGAGCCATCTTGCATGTGCAAAGCACCTAAGTCATACTATGGGGTTTTCGCTCTTGGGTCGGTATTCGGCGCACACAAATTTCTGCACGCAATTACGGCGCGAGGTGGGGCGCTCGATATCTATACACAGGCTGGTGTTCTCTTGGAGTGTGGGTACACATCGAAGATGCGTTCCGTGTGGATACTACTTAGATAGCCAGTTATGGCTCCAGAGCCAAATCATTCAATAAGGGTCTCGCTGTTATAACAAGAGACGGAGCGACGTGGGAAATTTCACTTATATGGGAGGATGTAAATGACAATGAGAGAGTCATGCACGGGACGTCAAGGTACGCCATTTCGGTTTACGATTCCTAGCCCCCAGTGAGTGGCCTCTAGAAAGAAGCCGATAATGAGAAGACCGTGATTATGCATAGCAGCATTTCGCAGCGCTGGCTTTACAACATAAGGATGGCCTCGACGGACGTCACTGCAGCCTTCTGTACCAACGGAACTAACTCGGAATAAGGTCCCAGCCTAAGAGGATAACTAGATGATCTAAATAAGACGGAGATGAAGCACGAAACGAGTATTCTAGCAGTCTAAAACAAAAACGGGGGAGCCAAAGTAGAGGTAACGCTTAATTAGGGGCGTGTATTCACCATGTTCGCGTAGAGGAGATTAGACAATTTCTTATTCTTAAGTGTAATAAGTGCCAGCGAAACAGAGCGATGACTGCTTACCGGAGCCGTCTTCTTCTTCCTCTGCCCCTTCCAGTTTGCGTTACTGAGATAAATGCTATTACACGCTCAATAGGCTGAACCAAATTTGGCAGAAAATGAAGAAAAGATGGACGCCGGAAATTGAACTGTTCTCGTTTTTGTATATTTAAATAAACTAACGAAAACTTTTTTCGTGCGAACCGTCGTGTTATCGGTGGCTTGCATTGACGTCATCGCCCCCATATTGTAGCACCAAAACGGGACTGGTCGCGACGTAATGTTGCAGTTATTTGTACGTAGAAACGCGAGTTTTCTCGGTTATTCTGGCGCAGAGGCGATGGCGTTTCGGTCGCGGCTTTGCCACGTTAAAGCGGATAAACAGCAGCAGTGAATATGCTGCGTTTACGTAAACGTAGCCGCCTTGTTCTAAGAAGCAGAGGGAAAACCTTGTTTTTAAAGACGATAGTATTTCTTGGGGAACTAAACGCAGAAATTTGGTCTGTCCTTCTGGCTGTCTTTCTGTTTGTCGGCACGTCCCTCGATTCAGCCACTCGGCCAAAGTTGAACCACTTGCCCAAGGGCCAGCCATCGTGAACGGCTGACTAGGTTCATACTTGTGTACATTGTTGATCAAAAAGCAAACAATACGCATATGTGAGGCGCAACATCACTAGGTAAGTATTAGGCGGTGTGTTCCTTTAACAGAAAATACATAGATACGCAATTTTAAAGACCTTGATGGTATGCGTTTCACGTTGAGACAGTAACGCGTTTATTAAAAGATTGCCACAGCTGAAGCGATCAGCGGTCCAAGCCGAGCAAGCGCGAACGCCAACAACAACCGTCTTCGTCTTCTTCTTTCGCAGGCGTTCTTGTCTGCGCCCTACCATGTTACAAATCACTCCCAGGCGGAAAAGGAGCCATCCTGGCGACCTAAGGAACAGGTACAACTGGTGGGTCATAATGCGGCTTCAGTCGATCAACGTGAACAGTCTCGCGGCGCGCGACGACGGCGGTCCGTAGATGATTGAACAGGCTCAATCATATAGTTAACTGGGGATGCTTGACGTAGGACGCGGTAGGGGCCTTCGTACTTAGGCAGTAGCTTTGTGGCAAGGCCAGGAGCGGAGGAGGGAACGCGAAGCCACACCAACGTTCCAGGCGAATACGACTGAGGAGGCAGGTTTTCGTCGTGACGGTCCTTCTGGCCCTACTCGCCCTATAATGTTACAACCCTAGTTTTTTAAGGTGCGCTGAAAATGCGACTGCGCTGAAACTTGTCTTCCTCCGTGCCCTCTGCACAAGCTCATGTTGTGTTTCGGTTTCGGTTCAGTATTGCGTTGTACGAATGACAGGGGGCGCCGCTCTGGCATTCCTGTTTTACCCAGGCGACGTGTAATTAAGAGAGTTTGTGGAGAGTACTCGTTGAGTGCGGACGTTTCTTCTCCTTCGGCGCATCGCGCCAAACAGTGTGTTCGGGCTGGCCGGCGTCCCCACCGGTCGCGTTGGTCACCGCCGGTCTTCGCCTGCCGCTGCGCCGGGACTACCAGCCCGCAACACAACACTCGTGTTTCCCGACGTATTGCCAGATGGCGTCCATATCTCACGCAGCGCCTCTTCTATCGTCTTTAGACGACATTTGCAGCGAAGCACGCAGATACGCGGCCATTTTTTTTTTTTGCTGCCGAGGGGCAAGAAACCTGCGCTTTCATTTAAATCTGCTCACACGAAGTTGGTGAAACTTGCAAATATTTCCTCTCGTTTTCACAATGCCCTAAAAAAAATCCCGTGAGCACAGGGTGGAAAATGGCTTACTCAGACAAGCTACAGGACTGGGAGAAGCTGGCTATCCTACAGCATTATTGACTTCTGTGGCTGAGGCTTTAACAGGCGATACAAGGCCGGGGCCCGCAGTGGGATGACGCCTCCGGAAAGAAACGGAAAAGTGTTGTGGTCATACCCTACTTGTACTGCATCTCTCATAACCTCAAAAGAGAGGTAGTGGAGCAGTATTCGAGGTGGTCTTTTCTGCCCCTTAGCGCCTTCGGGATCTATGTGGACGCGTAAATGGAGAAAAAATAATGGGCCAGCGACCACTTGCTCCATGCAGCACTGCAGATGTTTTATAATGCACGCGCAGTGTAGTCTGTTCTATACCATTTGTCATGTGGTCAAGCGTATATAGAGCAGACTGGCAGGTGCTTGAACGAGACTCAAGGAACATATTATAACGTCAACAGAGCTGTTTACGGTCAGTCAGGGTTGCATTTCCGAGACTTTGGATGCGTTCCACGCTTTGAAGGTACGGCAGTGCCTAGCCGCTCACCCGACAAGATGACTATAATAATAATCGAAACAGCAATCAGAGAAAAACAGGGTGGCGCATGTGTAAGCATGGCGCGACTAGTGCTGACCGAGAAAGAAAAGCAGCTTCTAGATATGTATAGCTAGATGAGTAAGGGGTGCTAACGAGTGGACGACAAGTGCACAGGATATTGAACAGTTCTCTATTTTCATGTTTATGCTATATTTGTCATGCACTGCTGCAAATAAAATCAGTTGTGAGCCAGCGCTCGTGTGCGGACCCTTGGTATGATCGGACTTCACGGCTTGGCGCCGCGGGATCGTCGGAGTGGTATGGCGGCATCAGCCTGCTTTCTTCGACCTCAACGTTCCACGAAACGTATCAGTGCGGCGACAACACTGCAATTGTGTCCTGAACCCTTCAAGGCTGCCAAACACACCTGACGTCACTGCCAATTTTGGGAGATGTGCGCCGCACTAATCCGTTCATTGTCTGTATGGTTCCTTGTGGGCATGGTGACCCGACTAGGAGTGGCCGTCCGCTGCGCCGGCAGCGCTACCGGGGCAAGAAACGACTGCACCTGAGAGCACACCTGACGTCACGGCCAACTTTCAGGAATGTGCGCCGCAGTAATCCGTTCATTGTGTATGGCATGGTGACCCGACTAGGAGCTGGCCGTCCGCTGCGCCGACGGCGCTACCGAGGCAAGGAACGACTGCATGACAGCACACCTGACAACGCAGCCGGTTTCAGGGTATGCCCCAACGTGATCCCTTTTTTTGTGTATTGTCTTTTGTTCGCCACCCGGGACCCTTCCTTCGTCCAGGCGCGCCGCTTCTCTCTTCCTGAGTTCGAAGGAGGCGGTGCTTACTTCGTTTAGTGGGCGGAGGAAGACGACGTGTTGATTGGACTCTCTAGGACTTGATGTTTCCTCCAGCAGGGAATGGAATGGCCCAGCTTTATAAACGTGAGCTCAGGACGCTCCAAGCATGCTTCGACAGGCCACGTCTGGGCTACGTTGATGCGACACAGCGTCGCTAGACGACGCTACGACACGCTACCAAAACGTCATGTAAAATAAACGTTCCTGTTATGAACTCTGGCTCCTGAGCTCTACTTCTGCCTGAGGCCAGGCTGCTCGTCGTCCTATGGGCGGACCCCCGACTACATCACCCTTCCGTCTCTCTCTTCTTGCGGTGTTTTTTTTTCGTTACAATGCTACCAAACCAAGTAGCCCAGCGACAAGCATTAACAAAGCTGCTTGTGAAGTCCCACAGGGTGGAGCAGTCAGTCAATTGCCCCGCGATTTCCAAAGTCGCCCAGCGATGTGCTGGAATGAGCGGCTTCCAGCTGAGATGGGGAGATATGAGTATTCTGGGTAGGCCGGGCGATTAGGGGCATTCCACGTGTAATTGTGCGAGTTTGAGTGTACTCTAGAGAAGGAATATCGCTAAGGATACTTTGCAGCGAAAAAATTGGCCAATTTGCGTTAAGTCGCGCAAAGCTTGGCAGAGCGAAGCATGGGCGTGTCGCCGCCCGTACTCCCCGTCGACCGGCACGTCTAGCTTCTGGATGCGCGGCTTCCTACTCGGGAGTACGCAGCCAAGCTATGCAGTATTGGCCGCGAGATCGAGCGGAGTCGCCACCTGGCGGCTCCTGACTGAACCGCGCCTAATGTGGATTGCTCCAAGCGTCGTCTGCTAGCCACGTTGTGTTTGCATGTGCGCGTACGTCATGCAGGACCACAAAAGGCGGTTTGTTTTGTGCGTTAGTGCAACTTTCACCGCTCGTACGTAAGTCTAACACGATGTAAAGCAGCATTTGGCCTTCATCGGCTGTAAAATACTGTAATAAAATCAGTGAGTGCACTTGTCGGGAGTTGCGTGTGGTAGTCGTACCCTCCGTTCACGAGAGTCATATCAGTGTAGGTGCCGCTGTGTGGTTCAAGCGCATTGCAAAGTGCACTTCGCGTTGTCCTAAAGTAAAATCTCATGTTAATATTGTGGGCATTTATTATGCACATCTTCTTCATGTGTACATTATCACCATCATTATGCATTTGGTTATGCATCCTCATCTTCGTCGTGGATTATCACCATCAGTGTGGGTTGATCGTGCCTGTTCGCTGCCGGGTCTTCGGGCCAAATAAACGTCTGCCCTACCAAGACCTCATACGTGGTGGAGGTTGCTTCTGGATCCCCCGTCCTCTACTCGGCCGCTCTACCTCCTGGAGCTTCGCTCAGGTCGCCGTTTGCGCCAGCTGTGCAGCAATATGTCACAGCACGAGCAGGTCGCTGCTGCTACCGTCCCCACTCTGGCACCGCAAGCCACGCCTTCACACGTCGTAAACAGCCCCAGCGCGAACCTCTCTTTCGCTGGGCTGCGCGGAGAAGACGTGGAGGACTGGCTGGACGATTTCGAGCGTGTCAGTTCTGCTAACCGGTGGGACGACACGTACAACCTAACTCGCGTCTCCTTCTACCTTACCGGTGTGGCGAAGACGTGGTTCTTCAACCACCTGATCGACATCCCCGACTGGGCTACCTTCAAAGAACAGCTGCGCCAAGTCTTTGGCACACCGGCCGTTCGGTCGGCTCTCGCCAAGAAAACCCTCGAGGCTCGGAAACAACATCTCGGCGAGTCGTACACGTCCTACATCGAGGATGTTCTTGCGCTCTGCCGACGTGTCAATCCATCAATGTCAGAGTCGGACAGGGTACGCCACATTCTCAAGGGCATCACAACTGTCGCATTCAATGCTCTTGCCATCAAGAATCCGGCTACCGTTGCTGAAGTTGTCACAACGTGTCAGCGCCTCGACGAACTCGAGTCTGTTCGCCTCCCACCGGACAGTGACGAAACACGTTCTACAACGGACGCAGACCTACGAGGCATGATAAGGGCACTGATACGTGACGAATTGCGATCCACGGCATTCTCAGTGCCTACGCTGTGTCCCAGTCAGCCTCCGGCACGGCCTTGCGTGATGTCATCAGGGAGGAGCTAGCGTCCTTGACTCATTCGGCGCACATTCAACCCGCTGCTTCTCGCCTCCTACCAACATTCTCGCAAGTTGCTGCCACACTCTAGGGAACGCCAACTCGACGTTGCAGCCATCAACTACGCGTCGGTTGCTGCCGCGCCCCCTGCGAGCTTCCCGTCACTGCCGGCTGGCTGAGCCCTCCTCTGCCCATCTGACTGCGCTATCACCCGGTGCCCCAAACCCTGCCTACTACCCGTCTTGGCGATCATCTCGCCCACGTGCTACTATTGCGGCTATCGCGGCCACATCTCACGCTTTTGCCGCAAGCGCCAGCAAGACGAGCGTCGAGGATACGACATGTGCGAGCGTGGCTTCCCCGGAGAAACCTTTTACCAAGGCCGCCGTTATTCGTCACCTCCGCGTCGATCACCATCTCCGCCCGCATCGAGTGAAGTGCGCAATAGTTATCGGCCAACCAGACGCCGTTCACCTTCGCCCTTCCGTCGCTCCTCGTCTCCGCTTCGGCCTGCCTCCCTCACCTCTGACCACCGTCCGGAAAACTAAGCGATGCAGTTTTTGGAGGAAAAACTGCATTCACACACAGGACTCAAATTCCTCCAGCACGCCCTTGCAATATGATTTCTGTAATAGTTGAAGGAGTGCACGTCGATGCCTTGGTGGACACTGGTGCTACGTTTTCTGTTCTTCGTGCTGATTTGTGTGCCCGTCTCAGGAAAGTGATGACGCCTTACGATGGACCTACACTGGTTGCAGCCCAGGGGAACACAATTCGCCCTTCCGCTCTGTGTACTGCCCGCGTGCTAATCGATGACATTCTTCACCACATAGAGTTCGCTGTGCTGTACCCGTGCTCTCACCAACTCATTTTAGGATGGGATTTTCTGTCGTCTGCTTCCGCGGCTATTTGTTGTGGCCAACGTGTCGTCCACCTTACCGGCACAGACTACTCGCTCGGCGACGACATCTACAAGCCACTTCGCCTCGTCGCTGCTACAGATACCGAGCTGCCACCACGTGAACAGCGAATCGTAACGGTTGTGTCCAACGACGTCGACTCTGGTGACGTATTGGTCACCCCGTCACCCCGCTGCCTTAGTAAAGGCATAGCTCTTGCATCGGGTGTCGTTCGCTTCCACAATGGTTCAGCTCTCGTCGCCGCCACGAACGCAACATCGGAAAAGATTTTACTTCCGCGGGGCACCACGGTAGCCTGCGTTGCCGATCCGGAGCCTGTATGCGTCGTGCCCCTTACGCCTGTCTGCTCCAAAGGCCACTCTACTGCTGATCGTACTTCTTCCTCCGCCCTTACAGCAGTCATCAGCAGTGACTTGACAGATTCGCAGAAGCAGCAGCTGGTTGCTTTGTTGAACAAGCACGCAACCTCTTTCGATGCCTATTCGTCCACCTTGGGCCAAACTACCGCTGCAGCACATCGCATTCAGACCGACGGAACATCGATTGTGCACCGCCGCCCGTACCGCGTGTCTCTAGCCGAGCGAAAAATCATCGAAGAAAACGTAGCCGACATGCTGCAACGGGACATAATCCGCCCCTCAGCCAGCCCTTGGTCGTCTCCCGTTGTTCTGGTGCGGAAAAAGGATGGTTCCGTACGCTTTTGCGTATTACCGGGCGCTCAATAAGATCACTAGGAAGGACGTATACCCTATGCCACGGATTGACGACGCTTGATTCCTACAAGGTGCGGAATACTTTTCGAGCCTCGACTTGCGTTCCGGCTACTGGCAAATCCCCATGCACGAAGATGACAAAGAAAAAACAGCGTTTGCCACTCCGGACGGCCTATATGAGTTCAACGTGATGCCTTTCGGGCTATGCAACGCACCCGCGACTTTTGAGCGTATGATTGACACCGTGCTGCGTGGCCTGAAATGGAAGACTTGCCTGTGCTACCTAGATGACATTGTTGTCTTTTCATCAACGTTTTCTCAACACCTGCAACGCTTGGATGAAGTTCTGACGTGCCTTGCGGGCGCTGGTCTTCAAATTAACACCAAGAAATGCCATTTCGCCAGCAAGTCCATTAAAGTCCTCGGTCATGTCGTGAGCAAGGACGGAATACGCCCTGACCCCGACAAAACCGCTGCGGTGCTTCGCTTTCCTCGCCCTGAGAAGCCTAAAGACTTGCGAAGTTTCCTTGGCCTCGCGTCTTACTTTCGTCGATTTATACGAAACTTTGCCTCCATAGCTGCACCACTACACAAGCTACTTGTCTCCGGTACGCCCTTTGAGTGGTCTCAGGAATGTGAATCGGCTTTTGACATGTTGAAGGATGCCCTCACGACCGATCCTGTTCTTTCCCATTTTGACGAGCCGCTCCGACTCTCCTGCACACAGACGCTAGCGGCCGCGGTTTAGGCGCCGTTCTTCTGCAGCGCGACAACTCTTCGCGAGAGCGAGTCGTTGCATACGCCAGCCGCGTACTCTCTGCAGCCGAGAGGAACTACACGATCACCGAGCAGGAATGTCTGGCCGTCATCTGGTCGGTGCAGAAGTTTCGTCCCTATCTGCACGGCCGTCATTTTACTATTGTTACTGACCACCACGCGTTATGTGGCTTTCCACACTCAAGAACTTATCGGGACGCCTCGGTCGCTGGATTCTGCGTCTTCAGGAGTATGAGTTCGATATCATCTACAAGTGTGGCAAAAAACATCAAGACGCCGACGCTCTTTCTCGCTGCCCGCTACCTACGGCCCCGCTCGGCGCTTCCGCAACCGCTTCGCCCACTTTTACATCGGTCCCCTCCCTGGCCTCTATAGACCACCTGCCTCCGGACAACGACCAAGACTTTGCCTCTCGCCAGCTAGCTGACCCGTACTGTCGACGGATCATGGCCCATCTCTCTGGAACTTCCTGTCCACTTAACGCGCGGCTACGTCGCCAACTCTCGCAATTAAGCTCGACAACTCCGTGCTGTACCGCCGAATTTACCATCCTGACGGTCAGCGCTGGGTGGCCGTTCTAACCTCGCTCTCTCCGCTCTCACGTCCTCACAGCCTTCCACGATGATCCGACTGCAGGTCATCTCGGTTTTCATAAAACCTATGACCGCCTTAGAAGTCGTTTTTTATTGGCCTGGCATTACTACTAGCGTAGCCAGGTACGTCGGTCTTGCACTATCTGTCAAAGTCGAAAACTCCCAACATCTGGTCCTGCCGGTAAACTGCCAGCCTCTTCCGTGTCCCACGACAACCATTTGAAGTTGTAGGTGTCGATCTTTTCGGCACCCTTCCAGTCACTGCCTCCGGCAAACGATGGATCGTGACAGCTGTGGACCATTTGACCCGCTACGCTGAGACATCTTCTGTGGCTACTGGTTCTGCTTCTGAAGTTGCCGATTTCGTTCTCCAAGCCATTATACTGCGCCATGGCGCTCCACGTGTTCTGATCAGTGACCGTGGAAAGGCATTCCTCTCTCAACTATTGAACGAACTTCTCCGATCCTCCGGCACCACTCACAAGACCGCTTCTAGCTACCATCCCCAGACTAACGGCCTGACCGAGCGATTTCATCGCACACTTGCCGATATGATCTCCGCCTATATTCAACCAGACCACAAAACTGGGACGCGATTTTAACCATTCGTCACTTTCGCCTATAACACAGCCATTCAGCGGACAACCGGCTATTCACCGTTTTACCTGGTTTACGGACGTTCCCCTACTTCCCTTCTGGACGTTTCTTTCTTTACCTCCAACGTAAATCCGTCGCCGTCCTCTGCCGAGGAATACGTTTCACGACTCGCCAGTGCCGCCAGCGTGCTCGCCTGAATACCGAAGCCAGACAGCAAGGACAGGAAAATTGTTTATGATGAAGCGCAATCGTGCTGTCTCTTTCCGACCCGGTGACGAGGTCCTGCTCTTGACGCCTCTTCGCACACCTGGTTTGTGTGAGAAGTTTCAGCCACGGTTTATCGGGGCCGTACAGAGTTCTGGAAACAGACTTCACCTGTTGAATTATCACGTGACGCCACTTGTAACCCCAACAGACCGCCGTTACCGTACTACCGAGATTGTCCATGTCTCCCGCATCAAGCCCTTCATACGACGTTCCTCCTCTCCTTGACCTGCAGCGGCCAGGCTGGCCGCTTTCACGTGGGGGGAATTAGTGTGGGCATTATTATGCACATCTTCTTCATGTGTACATTATCACCATCATTATGCATTTGGGTATGCATCCTCATCTTCGTCGTGGATCACCACCATCAGTGTGGGTTGATCGTGCCTGTTCGCTGCCTGGTCTTCGGGCCAAATAACGTCTGCCCTACCAAGACCTCATAATATAGCCTTTTATTGGCTCGGTGGTAAAAAAAGACTCTCATGCACTTGCGCGTTGTGGTTAGATGTTAACTTCGGGACTTCGTCTATAGGTTACGCGACGAGCTTGAGTTGTGTATAGTCCTGGTCCACTACACAGAAATATTTCTATCAAGTCACGTCCGACCTTTCGGTTTTTAAATTGTCCCCTAAAAAGAACAGAAAATAGAATGACACGGAAATCGCAAAACTGAGTTGCCTTGCGCAATTTTAACTTGTGGCGAAATTTATACAAAAACACCCGTGCACTTAGATTAAGGTACGCGTTAAAGAGCACAGATGGTCAAAACTAATAAACGGCGTACTTCACATTTATGTCGTACTAATTTGACGCGAAGCCACATCTCTTTTTCTTTACATTATCTTCAGCATTTGTGTTGCGTTGTAATAGATTGACGGAAAGCAGCGGACATTATTCGTGTTAAAAAACGTACTTTGGTCCTGTGAAATAACCGGGCCTTTGTTCCATTACTGTAGTGCAAGTAATCAATCGAAGAAAGTTCCGTGCTGTACAGTTACCTTTGTGTACTGTTACTGGAATAAAAACAAGCGTGTGCGTGTTCAACGCTTCTGTAGCGCTAAAGCGCTGTCAGCCACATAGCTTTCGTCAGTAAACCTATGAACTGTCCTACATTGGCGAACTGAATAAGAAATGCGGATTAATATTTGAACACACAGTGTACAAAGTGCTGTTTGAACTCGTCGTGCAGGAATACGGGCCTTCATTTTGTTGCGGGGTATGCAGATCAGCAAGAAGTAAATACTTAATTAGGTAGGTCTACAGAAGTGCGTAGTAGATAGAACACAAGTTGAACATGTACAAATAAAACGAGAAAACGTCATCCATTGCGAAAACGCCGACTGTTGCCGAAGGCGAGCAACACCGTTCGTTGGCAGAATGCGGTTCTCTCACGAGTAATAGTAACGTTCGGCGCGCTTCGTGCATTAATTCGGGAATGAAGAGCGCACTATTACCAGAAAGCTGCAGTCAACGCAATTTGTTTCCCGAATCGGGTCAAATCGCTCACAGCGAAGCGCTGTTGTGCGCGTTCGTATACGCATGGTATACGCGCCGACAAGCGCCTATCCACACTAGCGCGGCGACGGTGCTGCCACCTGTAGCCCGATCTCGCGGCGATACGAAGAATAAGTGACGCTCGCGAATAGATACTCTCAGTTCGAACAGCGCTCCTGTTGCAAAGGCGGCCGAAGCAGCGAAGGAAACTAGCGTGCTTCAAGTGTCGAGCTGTGACACTTGATAGTTCGCGCTCATCTTCTGTTTGTTCGTTTAGCGGCGTCGCTTGAGCTCGAGTGACTTTCGTACGCTCCGTAACATGAGCGCGCACATCGCGGTGAAAGCTTGAAACATACCTCTTCTCCTCACCACGAGAAAACCGCGCGAGCAGACAGCGGAAGGGCAAGGTTCTCCCTGCGTAAATATAAGAAGAAGCGAGCGAGCTCGCCGACGACATTTAAATGCTTCCGTCGCGCTCCTAGCGCCATCTCGCTGGTAATGAAGAAACGCTTATAAGCGGCTGCCGTCTCTGAGTCCGTTCAGCGGTAAAGGGTGTGTATATAACATTCGCCGTTAGCTACGTGGAGGATCTGCGTTTCGTGGCGTAGTGGTTAGCGCCACTCGCTGCGGAGCAAGATGTCCCTGGTTCGATTCCGCGCTTCGAAAGCATTTTTCTGAATTATTTTTCTTTGGGGCGTTTACATATACATAGATACTTATACATATACAGTGCATGACGGCGGCGACGGCGATGGCGACGGCAAAATTCAGCCGAGACTGTCCATATATTGCTATCGCAATAAAATTTATCTAGCGCCTATTTACAGTTTCCTTGTGTTTTTTACAGCGAAAGCTGTTATGAGATCATTTCACACGGCCGTTTTTGGCGCCGTAGTTGTCCGCCCGCCGCCGCCGCCGGTGTCCGTAACCAGTATCGCTCGAAATAAGAAAAAAAAACGAAATAAGAAAAAAATTACAGGACGGAACGACGTTCGAACCTGGGCCCTTTGCGTGGGAGCCCAGTATTGAACCTCTGAGCCATGCCGGTGCTTGAAACTGCTTTGCAAAACGGTCCTATACAGGCTTCATGCCGGGAAGGAACCACATTAGCATATGCAATATAGCGTGGTAGAAGAGTAAAATAAGCACCAAGCGTCGCACAACGCGAATTCTGTAACCAGGCGTCACACAATGCGAATTGCGCAACGAGTAGGTTGTTGAATGCTTCCTACCCATTACAAAGGGCACTGCCATAATTCTTCATCGTCATCAGGCACAGCATCAACAAAGTGCGCATAATACCTTAGATGCGTTTAGCAGGTACCAACGCTGTCCGTAGAATGACGAAAAATGGCACAGTGCCTGCTTCCCTACTTCTGAAAATTACAATGATTTATAGCATAGTGGGTTGCCTCGCAAGTGCACTTGTATTGGTTGCCAATGAAGCCCATAAGCGCATGATCCACTTCCTCGGGGTCTCAGTAAAATTACAATGATTTATAGCGTAGTGGGTTCCTCGCAAGTGCACTTGTATTGGTTGCCAAGGAAGCCCATAAGCGCATGATCCATTTCCTCGGGGTCTCAGTACAAGTTCTTCGCCCCCTCCCCCCCGTCTCTCTCTCCCACGTCAACATATGGTATACAGCATGATGGGAGAGGGAAATAGCGACCAGGCGCCACCCAATGCAAATTACATAACTGGTGGGCCGTTTAAAAGATTCCACCGATTACAAAGGGCTGAGCCATAATTCTTCATCGTCATCAGTCGTTCGCGTCAACAAAGTGCACATAATGCCTCACAGACGTTAGCTGGTGCCTCGCTTCCTTCTCCGCAGAATGACGAATAATGGCTTAGTAGTGCTTCCAACTCTCACAAAAATTGTGATTTATGGCGTAGTGGGTAACTTTCCATAGTGTGCTTGTATTGTAGCCCCAAGAGAGCTTAACGGTCTCTAGAAACTCCGCTCTTCCAGCTTTCACTGTGACTGTGCTGCGATTTCAGCGCAGGCCTGGCGTTTTTTTCCTTGGATTGCTCTTCCATAAAAGAAGCGTTTTTGTAGTTATGGTCAATAAACTTTTACTGAAATTTAAATTCTTGTAAATATTTCGTTCTACTTAACCCCTTATCTTTGATTAAAAATGTAAAATGTCAGAGCACTCCGCGCAAAATTCCTCACTGAAATTTCTGGACTACCGTATACATAAGTAATCGCCTCGAAAGAATGCATGCACATCAGAGGCTTAATTGTAGGATTCGCCAGATGCACCTGTGGAAGATGCTTTGTGAATGTTTGCCTTGCACTGCCTTCCATGGCAGTGGGGTTTGTGACCAGCGAAGTTTGAGACAATCCAGAACGCCTTCATTCTGCTAACACTACTAAATTTTGAACGGTGTATAACAAAGATTTAATGCCGCAATCGCGATGTGAGGCTTGTCGATCCGCGACGGGAGGCCTTCCTAATGATTAGTTAAGGTGTAAGAGAGGATTTTCACTTACTTGATGCGGGATTCTCCTGCTCTATAATATGTGTTTCTGACTGTCAGAAAGTGTTTAAAAATAAATCTGAGAGAAGATAATATTTGTTGTGCTGTATTTGTTGATGCTTGGCGGCTCTTTGGCGGGTATATACGCTGGTTGCCCGGCAATAAATAGCTAATTACAAAAATCAAGTTTCAGTTTTCGTATTGCGCATGTGAGCACTCCATTGGTTCTGCGCAACACGAGCTTGTTAGCTGCACCGTAATTACAGAACGCACTGCCGCCGTTGAGTTGTGCGTATATATGTGACGTTGGGTACACCATGGAAAGAGTAGCCAGTGAATTAATGAAAGCTTGTCTCTTATTTCCAGCCTACTCCCTCTCCTATAAACCAAAATCCATATTTATGTTTCAGCCAGCAAGCTCATTTTGCCCTCTCGAAGTGTGGCGTTCTTAGTTTACACATGTGCAAGATGAAACGGAAATTAATTTTTTGTAATGCGTTAATTAATGGGGGGCATACAGTATGTATACACTCCAAGAAGCCGCCAAGCCCATACAGCACAACAAATATTATCTTCTTTCAGCTTTCTTTTTAGGTGATTTCTTACGGTTAGAAAGGCTTTTGAAGGAGCGGAAGAACGCCGCATTAAGTAAGTAAAACTCCTCTCTTGCACCTTCTCTAAGCGTTAAAAAAGTTGTCAGTCACGATTGGCAAGCGTGGTGCGCTTAGCGTGAAAGCGCACCACGCTTAAAACAAGCGTGCAAAAAATCGCCACCACTCACGCTTCGCAAGCGTTATGCACGCCGCAAGTCATGCTTAGGAAGCGTGATTTTTTCAGCGTGAAAGGACACCACGCATTGAACAAGCGTGCAAAAACACGCCCCCCCCTCACGCTTGCTACGCGTGAAAATATTTAGAGTGTACAGCTGCGCCTCACCACGGTGGTATAGTAGTTATGGCGCTCGACTGCTGACCCGAAGGTCGTGGGATCGAATACCGGCTGCGGCGGGTGAATTTTGGATGGAGGCGAAAATGAAAGGCCCGTGTACTTAGATTTAGGTGCACGTTAAAGAGCCCCAGGCGGTCGAAATTGCCAGAGCCCTCGACTACAATGTTTGTCATAATCATATCGTGGTTTTGGGAACTTAAACCCCAGATATTATTATACTACAGGCTACAGCTGCCTAGCACTGGTGAAAAAAGTCACAGTTTCGCCGCAACGGCGAAGTAATGAATGCGATAGCAATAAATTGGTATGTATTGCGAAGTGCGGAAAGCTCCTCGAAATTGCCAGCGCCTCGCTCAAGCCCAAAGGACGCACGAAAAGAACGCACACAAGACGAGCGCAAACTATCATGCCTCACAGCTCGACAATTGAAGCGCACTGCTACATAAAGCAGGACGCACGAAACGAACGAACAGGTACACACAGGACGAGCGCGAACTGTCACAGTTACTTATTTCTTTTTGAACAGCGCGCTCCTTTCGCAAACGCGGCCGCTGCGAAGTGACCTTCCTACGCTCTGTGGCTTCAGCGCGGACATGGCGGGAAAAGCAGAAGACATACAACCGCCCGCTCAACCCCACCCCCCCTTCTTTCCTCGAGATAAGCGCACGAAGGCGGCCACGCCCTGTAGGGCGAAGACCAACGGCGTTCGCAGGAGCGGGGCGATGATCTTCAAAACGCGCAACGCGCGCACATCGCGCCATCTATGTGGCGAATAAGAAAGCATGCTCAAGGAAATGGTGTATATGAATAGCTCGCCGTTAGCAGGCTCAAAGACGGCACTGTTGGTGGCGTAACCGTCTGACGCCGCTCGCTGGAAAGTGAGAGAGCGCCCGTTCGATTCCGCGCGTCGGAATGTTTTTCTGAATACTTTTTCTTTGGGCTTTTTATATATATATATATATATATATATATATATATATATATATATATATATATATATTATATATATATATATATATACGGTGAACGACGGTGGCCGGCGATGGCAAAAATCAGCCGAGACTGTCCACATAATTGCTATCGCAATACATTCAATGAAAGCATTCCGTCTGCCCCTTGAAATCACAAAAATACATCCACAAGGCTCATTGGTATATTTGAGAAAAGCTGAAGTATTCCGGTGTGACTAGATTTTGTCAACGAATAATGGATTTTTTATTCCCTCACGCGTCGGCTTGAATTTCCTCAAATCGGCCATGAAAGCTGCTCTTCAATACACAGAAGAAGCTGGTGTACTGTCTTCATACATCTAGAAGTTTAGTTTCGTGAACTTGAAAACTGAGATAAGCAATAACGCTGACGTTGCCTGAAGTCGGTTGTTTCGGAGTGCCGACTTCCCCCTGTACGGAAAATCGATGAGATATGCCTCGGGTTCACAACGAAAACAAACAATAAACAGCCTTTCGGTAACGTTTCCGTTCAGGTCCAAAATAAATTTTTCCTTCGTGGTCGGCACAGTTCAAACGCATTGCCTAAAATGAGATGTTCGAATGAGAATGAGCTAAATGATAATGTTCTACAAGATTAACTACTGAATACCGGATATAATTCGTTACCGGCACTTTACCCGTTCACGTTTACCTCCACATCCAGCGTGCGCAACCACTTGCGTCCACCTACTCTCATCTCTCGATCTCGACTCCATTGCCACCGAACAACGTCGTAACCCGTGGATCGCACCTCTTCTTGATTATCATTCTGGTACATCCACCCGTCCTGTGTCTCGATCTCTCCGACGTCAAGCTTTCCATTTCACCATCCGCGATCAACTGCTTCATCGCCGCAACTGCGCTGCCGATGGCCACCGGTGGCTGCTGGTCATTACACGCAGCTTGCGATCGCAAGTATGCGCCCCTCTTCACGACGATCCGCAATGGGGCCACGCCAGGGTGTTCAAGACATACGAACGCCTTCGCCACGCCATTTACTATTACTGGCGTGGCATGTACAGTTTCGTGCGGAAATTCGTGTAGTGCTGTCCTGACTGCCAAAGACGCTAATAAACACCGTTACATGCGACTGGCGCATTGCAGCCACTTCCATGCCCTGCCAAGCCATTTGATCGCGTCGGCGTTTACCTCTACAAATTGGGCAGGCTTCGGCCACCTATGCGGCACCGCAAGTTTTCTGGCTGCTGAAACGCTGAAACGCTGAAGTAAAGACCAAGATGATAGAGGAAGGCCATAGCCGTGCGCACGTGAAGGGGGGGGGGGGCACAAAGTCTCCCCATACATTGCCTTAATAGAAAGTGAAGGCGCCGCGATGAACCTTCACCCCCCCCCCCCTCCCTGAAGGGGAACCCTGCGCACGCCTATGAGGAAGACGTTATCTGCGCCGCCGAAAACATATGACAACGGGAAGCGAAATAAGCGGCTCGGAAATGACCGAGAAAACTTTTTACAAATGTTATTTAGGCACAGTGTGGGTCGAATGGGGAAGATGGTTAGAGCGTACAATTCATGTAATGGAAGGGAAGCAAGCAGGCAGTGAGAAAGCACCTTCACAACAGCTCGCCTGCTGATTGCGACATTTAGCTACAGGTTAAGCTGGCGTGTCGCTGCATACAGATGCTATATTTGGTGTGCAAGGAGAATTTTGACAGTCACCTAAACCATGTGCTCGCGCTGTTTCGCGTGCTCCTGATTAGCGAATAATTGCGCGTTCAGTTCATGTTCATTAGAGAGGGCCGCAGATCACCACCGCACTCGCTAGACTCAAATAAAAACTACAAGCCACCAGAAGAAAGCCACCAGAGGAAAATAAAGAAAACCGTAGATTTACGCAAATTGCAAGCTGATAACAATAATCAATTGCATTGAAGTTAGCACACACATCAAAGGTCATTTTGGCCCGTTGTATCTCGTGAACAAAGCAAATAAGGACATATGATATCAAAACCGTGTTTTCACTGACATGAACGCTCTTCGATAAAAAATTGTGAAAACTGAGACCGGAGTTCTTTTGTATTATTTTTTGAAAATGAGCTTTTTTGAGAAAAACTCGCTTGTTTAACTGTATTTTCTTATTTTGTGCTGCCCGTAGGAAAACGACCTTGCGCAGAAATGTTGCAAATGCTCCTTTCTCTATTTTATACTGTCTTGAAGTTCCTGTGTGAAGTAGGAAAGGCGCCAAGGCGCATGAAACTTAGCAAACTTTTTTATTTGGGCGCTGTTTGCCATTTTTTCAAAGTTTGCTCTTTCTGACGACGGCATAAAAAAGCATGAATGTAATTCACAGTAATGCGTATTAAAACCAGTAGAAAAAAATGTTCGACACAACGTTTATAGTTCGCGTTCAATTGGGCCGTAAAATCCGAACTTTTTGCAGTGAGCAAAAACAGGGCGCCAGCGCCGCCACCTTCAAATATTTTTTTCGCGCGCTGGGAGCGTCCATGGTAACTGAAATTTTCGGTTACGTGCACTTTGAATATGCCCACATAACATATAAAAAAACTGACAGAAAACAAAAATATCGACCAGACATGCATGTCCAATCTCTCGTGGAATCATCCATTAATAATGTTTCGTTCTTGTCATATAGAGCAGAACCCGCGCTCTGTTATTTGGATTCTACATTGTAACAGTTTGAATATGTGGATGCTTTTGTATCGAAAATGCCATGTGGTTAGGCCAAGGCAGCCTCTGTTACGAATCACGATGGAGGCCAGTTTCCCTGATCCGTATGTTCAAGCTTTAAGCCCCGCGAAAGTAGCGATCCTACTCCAGACGTTTACGCGACGGGCCGTTTAGGACGCCCACTGTGTGGCCACACAGTCCGCTACTTTAGGATGAGGCTACCAGTGCCGAAGAAATGGTGCGATCATGTTTTGTTATTTTTCGGATGTGCCGGCAGTGAGGTTCGAGTATACGCCTGTTTCACCCGCAGATCGCTGTAGACAATGCGTGCTCGTGGATAGTGCTATATTGTCGTTGTTTCAGAGCACCAACTCCCATTCTTCCTTAACCTCACAGTGATCATGTGGGTGCAACATCTCAACATCCAATACCTCACGACAGAAACATACCCAAGTTCTACAATCACAAGGTATGCCAGGACGTCCCCCGGACGTCGCCTCACTCTACGCGCTTTTTGATTAGAGGGGCCACGGTGCAGCGTGTTTTCCAATCAGCCGCACGACTCAACAGACATCCGCGGGATGGATCAACCAGGGACACATGGACATCGGCAGCGCGTTCAAATCGCGACCTACCATCGGAGATGAACATGCTTGTCATGCCATCTTCGTTCTGGTGCTATGTATGGAGTACCGAACGCCTTTATTATGTGCGACTCTTCGGGCGGCACTTTTAACGCGATAGCGTTTGAGAGCTCGTGTCGCAGTAATTCCGGTGTCGGCGTCGGCACCGTTGGTTGTGAGCGAAAAATCGGCCGTGACCGAAAAATCGAGAAAGAAGCAAATAAAATAAAGAATAAATTCTTTGGTCCCATTGAGGATCGAACCTTGGCCGTTCGCGTAGCAAGCAGGTGTCTTACCACAAAGCCACGATGTTACTTGCAGCTGCTTCGGAAAAAAACACTACATAAATGCCATGTAGTGAAAGGAGTCTTCTTAACGCATTTTGTTCGGCAGGTGTCACGACGAAAACGAGCCCATTCGGCGATTTGTAGGTGCATTCGCAAGGCCACCAATCTACGTCGAAAAAGGCCGATATAGTGCAGCCATCGCCGCTAAATACACACACTAACTTTCAAACAGCTCTAAAATGGACAACTATGTCCATCTAGCGGAAAACATATCAAGTCAACTAGATAATGTGCTGCTTTCTGTGAGGTATTGTGAGAAATATGTCTCGACTTTTGATGGCATCCGAGAGGATGGGCGCACGGCGTGTATCTCGGAGGCCATGTGACTTGCTTTAGATCGAAAACCTGTACAATTCGCGCGCGTGCGTGCGTGTGTGTCTGTGTGCGCGTGTGTGTAACAATACACATTAATAAGTATGCACTTAGTGGTAGAAGTGCGCACTAGGGGCCGAATTTCGCTATCGCGTTCAACTCTTAAAGGCGAAGCTTAAGGGTCCCCCAATTTTTGGGCCCCGGCCATACAAGCAGTTTTCTTGCAAAAAGACTTCTACCGCAAAAGACTTTGAAAGGCAGACACATGCCTGGCGGGGTATTCTCTTTCCAGAAAGCGGCCTTTTCTGGAAGTGCAATACATGGGACACTTTTGCGAAACATTTCCTCGAAACAAGTGAGCACCAGTAATATTAATTTAGTAATAAAAAGCAAATGCGTATATTTATCTCAACTTTAGTTCTCACAAAGAGAGAAATTTGAGTTAATCAAGCATGGCTTCTTTTCTTTTGTGCCCTCGTATGTAGGTTACCACAATTTCGGATAGCACGTGATGCCTCTATAACAGGGCTGGGCAAAGATACTTTGAAATTGTATCGCGATACAATACAAGATACTCAGGCTAGAAGTACTTGAGATACAGATACAAGATACTACAACAGTGATTGTATCCGACACAATACATTCCGATTGTATCTTAAGATACTTCGATACATTCGCAAATTTGTTACTATATCTATATTGTCACGGGCATCGTCGTCACTGGAATCCACAGAAGGCGAGGGTGCGGCAAACAAGATTTATTATTTAGGAGGCGGACTTGTGCCTCTCGCTTAGGAAACACACAAAAAAACTAACAGAATCAGAGCGTCGTGCTCAGGCACGGCTGCCGTTCCACCAAAAGAACCACCCACAGCTTACGTGCTGCCAGTTATTGAAGCGCTCAGAAAACAACACAGAACATGCGAACACCTAGCATCAGATACTACACTGTCTGATACGATCGGCCAATCGAAAGTTAATCGGAGTCCGCTCTAGCCTATCTAAATGACGCGACGGCTGTCGCTCGACAGTGGCAGCTGCGAAGAACGGCATGGCCCGTGGCATTGCTCCCCCCTTCAAAAACATCGCCTCGATGTTGAAAACAAGCACTGAAATCATAAGGCACTTAAGTTTTCACAAAAAGATAAAAGAACACGGGCACAAATATGTCTGCTAGCGCGCATAATAGGGTTTCAAATGCACGACGTGAACAATTTCAGACCGCACACGTGAATGCTGGGAGTCTGTCACACCATCCGGGACGATTTCATAGTTCAGTGGCCCTACGCGAGGAACAATTTTGTGGGGGCCAAAATAACGCCGCAGAAGGTTTTTGCTGAGGCCTCGTCGGCAAACTGGTGCCCATAGCCAAACTTGTTCGCCGGGTGTGTATTCCTGATGGTGGTGTCGCAGGTTGTAGTGCCGGGGATCAGTCGCTTGCTTGCTTGCCGTTCGCAGTCGAGCCAGCTGCCTGGCCTCTTCAGCGCGTTGTTGAAATATCGCTACGTCCCGGTCCGGGTCACCTTTGTTTACATGCGGCAACATTGCGTCCAGAGTTGTTCTCGTTTCCCATCCGTAAACAACAGCGAAGGGTGTTAGCCCGGTTGTCTCCTGGACGGCCGTATTATATGTGAAGGTGACATATAGAAGCACTTCATCGCATGTTTTGTGTTCAACATCGACGCGCATCGACATCATGTCCGCCAGGGTCTTGTTGAGCCGTTCTGTGAGGCCGTTCGTTTGCGGGTGGTACGCGGTAGTTCGGCGATGGGTGGTGTGACGGCACCGCAAAATGGCTTGCATCAGCTCGCAGCACAAGGCTGTCCCTCTGTCACTGATAACGACCTGAGGTGCACCGTGGTGCAGGACTATTTGGTGAACGAAGAATCTGGCGGCCTCTTCAGCAGTGGCTCGAGCAAGGGCGCGAGTTTCTGCGCAGCGAGTCAGCTAATATGTCACCACAATGATCCACTTATTTCCTGCGGTAGACGTCGCGAATGGTCCCAGAAAGTCCATTCCGATTTGTTCGAAGGGCCTTGTTGAGGGTCGAAGTGGCTGGAGTAGTCCAGCGGGTTTCGTTGGCGGTCTCTTGCGGCGTTGACACTGTCGGCACGTCCGTACGTAATGCGCTTGACTTCTTCTAGAATGCGTGGCCAGTAGTACTACTCACGGATCCGCGCAAACGTTTGTTACACCCAAGATGCCCGGAAGGTGGTTCGTCATGTAACGCCTGCAAGATTTCCGGACGCAATGACGACGGCACGACGAGAAGGTAGGTGCTCTTCCTAGAATCGAAGTTCTTTTTTTATAAGGACACCGTCTTTTAAGTAGAATGTGTGAAGAGCACGCCTGAAAGCTTGGGGTATCTCCGTACGTTTTCCTTCAAGATGTTGAATGAGACAGTTCAGTTCAGGTTCGGCCCGTTGTTTGGCGGCTAAGTCGGAAGCGGTGATCATGCCCAGGAAACTTGCGTCGTCTGCACACGGCCGTGGTTGCTCAACCGGCGCTCGAGACCAATCTGCGTCGGAATGCTTTCTTCCGTTGTTGTGCACTACCGATATGTCAAACTCCAGTAGCCGCAAGCACCACCTTGCGAGACGTCCGGATGGATCCTTTAGGCTCGCAAGCCAGCATAAAGCATGGTGGTCGGTAATGACGGTAAAATGTCTGCCGTACAAATATGGGCGAAATTGCAAGTTGCCCACACAATTACCACGCATTTCTTTTTGGTGGTGAAATAGTTGGACTCTGCTTAGACAAATATCGACTGGAGTAGGCGATGGCGTGTTCTCGTCCGTCCCGCCTTTGAACAAGAACGGCACCGAGGCCGACACTGCTGGCGTCGGTGTGGATTTCTGTTGCCGCGTTGTCGTCAAAGTGGGCCAAAATAGGGGGCGCTTGAAGACGTCTCTTGAGCTCCCGAAACGCTTCTTCTTGGGGTGCTTCCCACACAAACGAGCTGTCTTTTTTCGTTAGGCGTGTCAGGGGCTCGGAGACCTGCGAGAAGTCCTTGCCGGAGCGCCTACAGTACGTGCGAAGTCCGAGGAAGCTTCGCAGGCTCTTCTTTTCGCGAGGCTGGGGGAAGTCTCGAACTGCAGCTGTCTTCTCTGGGTCTGCTAGAACGCCGGCAGAACTGACGACGTGACCAAGGAACTTCAGCTGCTCGTAGGGAAAACGGCATTTTTCGGGCTTTAACGTAAGTCCTGAAGCGTTAAGTGCATCAAGTACCACTTTGAACATGCTGATGTGTTCCTCGAAAGATGGAGCGAAGACTATGACGTCGTCTAGATACACCAAACAAGTTTGCCATTTCAGGCCAGCCAATACGGTGTCCATTACCCTTTGGAAAGTTGCAGTACCCTTTGGAAAGTCGGCGGCTTCTTGAAGGCGGGAGCAATGCCACGTTCCATGCCATTCTTCACAGCTTCCGCTGTCGAGCGACAGCCATCGCGTTATTTAGATAGGCTAGAGCGGACTGCGATTAACTTCCGGTGGGCCCATCGTATCAGACAGTGCAGTATCTGACGCTAGGTGTGCGCATGTTCTGTGTTGCTTTCTGAGCGCTTCAATGACTGGAAGCACGTAGGCTGTGGGTGGTTCTTTTGTGGCGTGTGGTTTTTCTGGAAGAAGGCCGTGCTCAGGGGGAAGTCCTAGCTGTCGGCGGCTTCTTCTCTGGTCGTCTCTTTGCTTGGGGAGGACGGGTGTCACAGCTGCACGAGGCGATACTGAACATACCCAGCACCTCGACCAGATGTCACGGGCGTCGTCGTCACTGGAATCCAGAGAAGACGAGGGTGAGACAAACAAGCTTTATTATTAAGGAGGCGGACTTGTGCCTCTCGCTTAGGAAACACAAAAAAAGAACACTAACATAATCAGAGCGGCGTGGCCAGGCACGGCTGCCGTTCCACCAAAAAAACAAGCCACAGCTTACGTGCTGCCAGTTATTTAAGCGCTAAGAAAACAACACAAAGCATGCGCACACCTAGCATCAGATACTGCACTGTCTGATACGATGGGTCCATCGGACGTTAATCGCAGTCCGCTCTAGCCTATCTAAATGACGCGACGGCTGTCGCTCGACAGTGGCAGCGGCGAAGAACGGCATGGCACGTGGCAATATATTGCAGCACTAAATGCCTATGCATAAAAATGTTCGCTTCAAAATGTATTAACTGCGACCAATTTTGTTTCTTTTGAATGAATGTGTGTTAGTGTCTCAAAAGTTTTGTACTTCTTGCTTCAGGTATAATAGTTTCATTCCGAAACACGTTATTGGCCTTGCTTTAGCTGCTTAACATGATAGCACTTTATACCCTTCGATGATAGAGATTTTTGCTTGTCGCTTTTGAAATAGATGGGGTCGGCAAGCACAGTAGTATACTGTGCTTGCCGACCAGCTAGCGGTTTGCCATGTAATCATAAGAACTTCAATAAGAAGCCCCCGCCCGATGGTGCAAATGCCACGGTGGAGTTCTACCTCACCCGTAGAGGTATTACGGTTTTCGCAGTAACGGATCACCGGAGAGGTGTCCGTCACCAAGAACATGTGCCACCCAGAAACGATTCAGACGTACTGTACAGTGGCACAAAGCGTCACAGGACACCGTCGCTATTCAGACTAATGCCACTTATAGCTCCGATTACCTGGTGATTAGTAACAGTAATACTGTATTTGCTCGAATCTAGGCCGGCCCCGATTCTAAGCCGACCCCCGAAATTCGCAAGGCCAGAAAAAAAACCTTAATCATTGTACTCGAATCTAAGCCAGCCCCCCACTGTCGCACGTCGTTGTTCCGAAAAAAAAAAAAAAACATCGGCTTAGATTGGGATAAATACGGTAGAAATCAGGCAACTCGGAACAAGGAAAACAAATATATATAAGTAAAATAGAAACGCAGATGCGTATCAAGCACAGCGAATAAGCATAGAAACACGATACAGGCAGCACCTCCAAGAACTAATAATAATTGTTGCGTTTGACGCCCCAAAACCAGGATATGATTATGAGAGACGCTGTAATGGACGGCTCCGGAAATTTTGACCACCTGGGATTCTAAAACCTAAATATAAGCACACGGGCCTCTAGCGTTTTCCCTCCATTGAAATGCAGCCGCCGTGACCTTCGAGTCAGCAGTCAAGCACCATAACCGCTAGACCACCGCGGCGGGTAACCTCTAATAGCTATGAGAATTAAGTTCAGTGCCTATGCAAATAGAGTAAAATGGCTCGTTGGAACGCTCGTGAGAAAAACGGAGCATTTGGTATAATAATGTGTTTCGAATACCTTTGCTAACATATTTAAAACGGCTCCTAATAACTTTCGTTAATATAATGGAAACAATTTCGCGATGTTACTCAGTAGTAAGCAGAGTTTTCTTGACTGTACACGCCAGACGCGGCCGGTATATTATATATTTGCTCTCAACGTCACCTTTACGTAACAGTAAATTCAAGTGGACTATATGTATGTAAGCAGTAGCAGAAATCACGCAGACAGTTAAAAGCAAGAATAATTCATAGGGCTTACCTTGGCAGTACGTTAAAAGCATATTGCAGTAAGCAGGCCAGAAAAAACTATATAGAACCATATGTGATGCATGCGATGGAAAATAAGGACAGCTAAGAAAGAACGTCTGCTAACAATCAAACTATTATTTTAAAAACGCTTTGAAAAAAAATTACACATCCTCTCCCCCTACGGGCAACCGTGGTGGGATGCGAAAGCAGCGCGGGGCATTGAGGTTCCGTGTCTCTTATGTGACTTATGAGACGGTGGTAGTCGAGGCGTTTGAATTACCGCTTGCGGACGCCGACATTTGCGTTCGGCTTCACGAGCCTTCCTTTGCTCCGCGGCGGTGGCGCCGCCGCTGCAACTAGCGCCGACGTGGACGATGTACATGGCGTTTCGCACACCGTTGCACAGAGAGAGAGTGACGGAAGCACAGCGAACGCGCGCTTACGTTCAGCTTCGCGAGCGTCCAGATCCAGCATCGGTACTGGTGGCGCTGTAGCTGTTGGAATGTTATTTGCATATAAGTTAATCTTAGTGCATGTAAGTCAAACATACATGCTCGAGAACCTCCAAATCGCCGATGTGTGAAAGCCACTGGACACAAAGCAATCCGCCAAGCTTGTACTTTTCAGTCTTCGTAACAAAGCACCACGGAAGAGAAACTTCGATAATGACATTACGGCGGAACCAAAATGTGTGCGAAAGACGACGCGCGCATTGGAGTACGCGGCACAGGACAGTTGCTAAGTACCAAGCGTCACGGCACTGAGACAGCTAAAAAGAAAAAAGCGATAACACGAAAGATCGGCTGGGCGTACGTTCGCGCGCTTGTCTATCGAGATGACGCGAGCGCCACCACGTGACTCTGCTCAACCAATAGGGACGCTCACAGCTCATCGCCTATCCTCGCTGGAAACCTCTGGTGGACAGATAAATAATGCCACGGCCTTTAGTTTTATTCTAGTGACTAAGTAGCAGCAGCATCATCTTGAGAAGCGGCGTTCAGCCATCGTTTATTGTTTCGCACGGTGGTGGTGCGATCGCAGTATCATGTATCTTAAGATACACGATACGTTCTTCAATGTATCAGAAATACAGGTACCGATACACGTCTTTCGAGACGTATCGCGAAACAGATAAATGATACCCAAACAGTATCTAAGATAGTATCTAAGATGCTTGTATATTCGATACTGCCCAGCACTGCTGCCACCCGCGACACGGAGAAAAGGAACTGCGAGCGTGGTATACTGCGCATTTCAAAGTTTCACGTTGAAAATATTGGGAACACGTGTAATAGAATAAGTTATTGCTTGATACCGCATTTCTAGGCACATCACTTTATTCTGTACGGGGCTGTTTTTAAAGTCAGCGCCATAATATAGGTTGCGCGTTTGGAAGGAAACACTTAAAGGATATCGTTATATAGTGCCACGTGTCCTCGCAGCAACACCTTATTATTCAATGTTTTTTGCTTGCTTCGTAAAAACCACCTAAATTAAAAGGAATATTTGAATATTTGATGGAACTATTGCGTACCTCTCAAGCGGCATCTGTAACCACGTTCTTAGATCTGCTGACCCGGAGGTCGTGGGATGGAATCCCGGCCGCGGCGGCTGCATTTTCGATGGAGGCGAAAATGTTTGAGGCCCGTGTACTTAGATTTAGGTGCACGTTAAAGAACACCAGGTGGTCGAAATTTCCGGAGCCCTCCACTACGGCGTCTCTCATAATCGTATCCTGGTTTTGGGACGTCAAACCCCAGATATTATTACTATATTGCTTTTCTAAAGTCTATTCAAGACTTTTTGAATGAAAATGTGCCTAAACACACGCGCCTTATTATAGCAGGTGATATAAGCTACCGAATAGTCGTTGGTATGTGCGGCAGACTGACTCAGCGGATCTCAATCACGGTGATGCTTTACTTTACATGGTATTTAGCAAGAACCTAACGCAGATTTTCAACGAAACAACTAGAATAGGGGCAACCACTCATTAGTCCTCGACCTTTTATTTATAGGCAGCAGAATTACTGATTATGCCGTTTTTGTTAATGATGGGCTATCAGACCACAAGCTCGTACAATTGTGAATAAAAAAATTTGCCAGCCAAATCTCCCAGATAAAGAACACACGTAAGAAATTCTGCTGCAGCAGGTGATGTCCGCATCCTAAATTACCTGGAGATGCAACTGGAGTCGTTTGATGGCGGAAGTAAGCACAATACTCTAGAAGGGCCTGTTGATGGGCTAGGTGCTACATGTCTTGATATATACTGAGTATATGGTGCGCTATGGAACGAAGGCAAGAGAAGACCACAAGCTATGTCGTTTGTATGTCTTCTGTGGTCTTCGTTCCATAGCGCTGCACATACTAAGTACATATCAAGCTCAATACATTGTGGGATACGTCTAAAGTGATCGTCGATTTCTGCACTCACGAATACATCCCAGTGAAGGCAAAAAGCGTGAAAAGGTGATACTCTTGGGTTGGTCGAGAAATCATACAGTGAAAGAGGAAATTAAGAAGTAGAAAGAAAAAAATACGCAGATCATCACGAGACCCGTGCTTTCGATTACTCTCAAGGAAAAATTATTTATCGCAAAAGAACATTACCATTCCCGCCACGCATCAAAGTTTTTGAAAGGATCGCCGCAGCGCTTTTGGCGTCACCTCTCTGCACCAGCTGAGGATGTGACGTATATTGCGAGTAATGACTGTTTAATTACAGACTCTTGCAAAAGTTCTGACGCATTTTTCAACTATGTTTTCGACCATTGTATGCCATTGCTGCAGCAATGAGATAAAATGGATAATGCACATCCAGACCTGCAAGATGTTATGTTATCTGAAGAAGGTGTACTTTCACTCCTTTTAAAACTAGATATGAAAGGTCATCTGCCCGGATAGCACTCGAAATGAATTCAGATCAGATGAATTAACTTTATTGATTGCCCTGCAAATTGGTGGGATGGGCCTGGATCCCGCCTAGGCTTCGGCCAAGGGTTGCAGGCATTTGGCGGCTTCCTCGGCTCGCTGGACGGCCCAGAGTTCGTGCTCCAGGTTCGAGCTGAGCAACGCAGACTCCCAACGCGCGCGGAGCGTGTTGCAGTTTAAGGCTGGATCACGACTATTATTTATTATATCTGGACATCTCCATAGTATATGCTCTAAGGTGGCTCTAGAGTCGCAATGTCTGCACTTGTCTGTCGTGTATAAGTCTGGGTGTATTACATGCATGATAGCTGGACTCGTGTAGGATCGGGTTTGTAACTGCCGCCATTCGTCGACAGACTGTTTCTCGCTTCATTTCGGTTGAGGCGGTGGGAATGTACGCCTCTGTAATCTATGGTGTACTTTAATTTCGTGAAATGTGGTCATTATATCTTCCCACTCAACCTCGTCGGTATTCCCTGAGACGGCACTAATCGATGCTCGGTCTGTAAGCCCTCGAGCCATGCTGTGCACCGCCTCATTGCTACCTTCTGATAGTGTTTGAGCGGCTGTCCATATCAGATGGACACTTTTTTGCTTGATTATTACCGAGTTGCAGAATTTGCAGTGCCTCTGGGGGAGATTCGGCTGTTTGCAAAGTTTCGTATCGCCGTCTGCGAATCGCTGACGATCAAGTCCGCTTGTGTTTGTGCTATGGCTAATGCGATAGCTATTTCCTCTGCAGTTTCTACGTGTAACGTACTGACGGTAGCACTCGCCAAACATTTTCCCTCATAATTTATCGCAACGGCTGTGTAGGCGCGCTTGTGTCTGTATCTAGCTGCATCTACGAATACGGTGTCCATGCTGTGACCAAATTTCTTTTGTATATCGCGTGCTCTGCTTTCCCGTCTGCCCTGATGGTTGGCGGGATGCATATTCTTGGGTATAGGAAGCACGGTTATCACGCCTCTAATATGTCTGGGCATATCTACTTTGACCCCATGTTGGGTGTCATAAGTAATACCTAGCCGATCCAATATTTGCCTGCCTGTTTTAGGTTTCGATAGGCGTTCGTATTGTGCGATGCGCTGTGCCTCGATTAGCTCATCCAGTGTATTGTGAAGACCTAGCTGCAGTAGACTATCGTTGCTAGTGGTGATGGAGAGTCCAATTGCTTGCTTGTATATTTTGATGATTAAACAATCTAATTTGTATCTTTCTGACAAGTGCCATTGTAAGTATGATGCTACGTAAACTGTTATGCTTATTACAAACGCTTGGACTAGTCTTAGCAGAGTGCCTTCTTTCATCCCGCTATATTGTTGACGATGCGTTTAAGTAGCCACATGATTTGAAACGTTGCATCGTCTAATTTGCGTATGGTCTCTCCATTATGGCCGTTAAGTTCAATAATGAGTCCCAACACTCTTATCCTGTCAACTTTGGGTATTGGTTTACCATTCGCCGTAGTAAGGTGAATTTCCAGGTTGTTCTTTTCCTCGTATTGCGTGGTTTTCGGCCACGTCGTGATGGTTTATAAATGAGGGGCTCAGATTTCTCTGCCGAGCACAGTTCCTGATAAGTATTGTTCGAATGTTTCTATTACACGTTGTGATGTATATTCAACCTGTCCATAACTGCCATCGCTCACCCATAGGGTAATATGTAATATATAACATTCTGTCGACCATATTCGGAATGAACTGCTACGCATAAACTTACAATTGTCCATGCGTTTCTTGAGCAGCATAAATTACTACGTGATTGGTTAATGGCGCAAATAGTACTAGCACATAAAACAGGTGATAAACACAGAGTACAAAATTACAGAGCAATTTCAATTACATGTGCTTGCTGCAAAAATTTCGAGCATATCCCATCAAAAAGCTTGTTTAGCTATCTCGAAAGCTCACTCATGTTGATTTCTAACCAGCATGGATTTAGTAGCCGCTTCCCCCCAATCGCCAAACTTGCGGAAACAGTGTACGATTTTGCTGAGATAATGAACGAAACATGCCAGATAAATGGAATTTGCTTAGACTTATAAAAGGATTTTGATCTCGTTTCTCACACGAACATAATGAGTAAACTACTTGATTCTACGTAGGACAGACGGGCCGATGCATTAACCAGAGATTGTTGGAACATAAGAGATCGCTAACAGGGTGCTCACCTTCTAATCTATCTGTACATTGTCGAGATTGTAAGTGCACGCCTAAATTCGATGAATGCGCGGCGTTGTACCGGCATAGAAATCAAGAAACGCGCCTGATGATTGAAGCATGGCATATCGACAATAGTGGTAGCGCATGCGTGAGCCAACCATCGATTAACTTGCATAAAGATGAAATCAAATGCCTTAACAGTTATCTTCCACATAGACCGCCACGCGTGCCGGAGTGATAGGTTCGCCTGTTGCATGCGCATGCGCAGATACATTTTCGTGCCTTCTTTCTTTTCCGCCGTTGTGCGTCTCTTCAGTTGTTAACTCGGCGTTTATGGTGTCCTGACTTCTTTCTTGTGTCCGTGTTTGCACGCCCTGTCTTTTTAGAATGAATACCTACCAACCAGTTCAGCTCTCTGTTATTCTTAGTTGCTAAGCCTCCGGGAGCTGGTGTCCCGCTTCAAGCTCAGCGACCGCGGATCCCGGAACCATCGAATACTGACTTGTATTCTTCCATCTGAAATTCTCCTCGCTCATTCAATTTAAAGAAGTATTCAACACGTGCTTCCCAACACGTGTGTATCGCGATGCACACGACGTGCACAGTGATTGTACAAGCATGGTCTGTGTGCGCACTCAAGAACGAAGAAAAGAACCAACTAGCCCAAGCTCAAACCTTACCTTAGGCCCGTGCTGCTACTGTTTTCAAAATGGAAACAAAGAGGAACCTATTTAACAACAGTGTTCACAAACTGCATTACACTGATGAAAGTTTTGCCGGAATAATTCTGCGTAGACAAGTTTTGCTTTTTTTTTTTAACGCGATAGCGTTAAAGAGCTCGTATCGCAGAAATACCGTCGTCGGTGTCGGCACCGTTGGTTGTGAGCGAAAAATCATCATCTTGTCCGTGACCGAAAAATCGAAAAAGCTGCAAATAAAATAAATAATAAAAATGTTGGGTCCGAGTGAGAATCGAACCCAGGCCGTCTGCGTGTCAAGCAGGTGTTCTACCACACAGCCACGCCTCTGCTTAGAGCAGCACTGAAAGTAACTTTCATGATTCCCAAAAATACGCGTCCTGTATACAGGTGTCACAGTACGAGATGTAATATCGCAGTAATATTGCGTGGTACAAGCGTACATTGCCATCGGGCGTCACACCATGTGAATATCATAACGACTTGGTGGTTTAAAGACAGCCATCCATTACAGAAGGCACACGCATTACTGCGCGTATTACCTTAAGACCACGTAGTGGGTGCATCGCAACTTCAAAAACGTTTCTCGCGCATAATTGCCCCTGGTTTAAAGCATGCTACCCATTACATGAGGCACACACCTTAGTGCGCGCATTCTGTTAAACACTCGTAGTGTTCAAAGCGCACTAGGGGCAGGATATCGCTATCGCGTTCAACTCTTAAAGGCGAAGCTTAAGCGTCCCCCAATTTTTCCTTTTGTGCTCGAACTGCACTCTCATTTTTTTGTACTTCGGCCGTGCAAAGAAACTTAGTGTGGGTCACTTAAATAAAATGTGTTGGATCAGCTGTAAGTTTCGCAGCCTGCTATGGGCAGCCAACGTTACATGTGCCTTTCTTCATAAGGGCATCCAGAACATCTCAAAAAAGGTCCTCGAATGAATGTTTTTTTTTTTTCGTACAGTTTTCACAACGTGCGGTTTTTCTTATTTTCAGCGCCGAGAACGCCGCCGAGTCTGCTTTCTCGACAAGTAACAGGGAAAGTTGGGAAAATTAACGAGGACTGCACCTGCCTTCAATGCCCAGTAGGCCCGGTCCATCTCCACGACTTCATCGTTGAGAATATGCTTAAACGTCTTCGAAATGTCCGCTTCGAGAAAATGAAGGTCGCAAAGCGTGCACGTTTTGCTCAGTTCTTCGTCCGCGCGGGTAATGGCTCTTTTCCGTTCTCCGAGATGTTCCGGATGCGATGGAGGCGCGAAAAAGTGACGCCTCTAGGTATTGGTTCTGTACCCGCTCGGGCAGCTAGACGGGGTCAAAGCAGGTTGGCATTGCGCTAAGCTCAGCACATCGAAGAAAACACAGCGTGTTGACAGAGTCACGAAATGCTGCCGACCGCGGCCGCAATGTTCAATAGCACCACAAACCGAATGCACTGATAGGGCAAGCGCACCGGGGCAAACGAAAGCGAAAAGAAGAACCATGTAGAGGGGACATGCAATTGCACCGCAACTTTAAGCTCAGACGACCGATGCACGCCGTCAACGCTGCCGCCGACACCGCACAACTTGCCATGGCGCAACGCGTGGCCGCAGCACCTTGTGAGCGCTTAAGGCCTGAACACACGAGCGTGTTGCCGCGTGTCAGCGCGTGACATTTTGAAGCGGCGCCGCGCCCTCTCCCTATGAGGAGAGAGGGCGCGCAGCTTCGCGTTGCCGCGCGCCCGCTCTCTTCATAGGGAGAGGGCGCGGCACCGCGTCAAAAGGTCACGCGCTGACACGCTGCAACGCGTACGTGTGTTTGGGCCTCTAGGAATAAATCGCGCCCGCTTGGGAAGGCGCAGATCCGGAACTGAAAAGTGTCTATAAACGATGCGTCTGAGCGCGTTCCCCTGGAGAGCGGTAGATGCACCGTTCCTCTCCTATGTCATGCGTGTGTCAGGTTTGTTCATTCGTACTCTTTACTTGGTGACTCGGTGCAATGCCGCCACCGTGGCACAGCGCTCCTGTGGCACATCTTCAAGCCAGCGCATGCAGCAGCGTCGCAGTGACGCCTCCCCTTGAGACGAGCCATCCCAAAACATCGCGTGTCACGGACGATATAGGAGCGATGGAAACGTATAAACACAGGTAGAAGGTGATAAAATTAGAGAAGTTACTGTAGCGAGAATACTGGGATTGTGGATTGAGAGTAACAGCAGGCAAGTAACACGATAACAACTCTAAAAGCCACAGTAAACATGCTGCAGCAGAATCGCGAGTTGGGCTAGTTGGTGGATGTTCATCGTAAAATAACTGACAGCGCAACGGGTTAAACACGGACAGAAACAAGAAAAGGACAAAGCGCTGAACTCACAACTTAATTTATTTTGAAAAAGAACATATATACAGATCAATGAGTGATCAATGAGTGACAAGACATGATTAATTGTTCGACAGATGTGCTCCGCCTTGATGACTCATTGATCTGTATGTATGTTCTTTCTTTTTTCAAAAATACATTTTGTTGTGAGTTCAGCGTGGTGTCCTTTTCTTCTTTCTGTCCGTGTTTATCCCGTTGCGCTGGCAATTATTTCACGATGAGCCACAGTAAATCAAATCTCCAGAACGATTCGGCGTCCCACATATCATAAAAACGGCACGAAAGAGAAGGACAGCTTAATGGGACTCTGCAACACCTTTTCAGCTTGGTGAGAAAACGCTGCCGATCGGTAGTCGAGGCTCCTGGCAACACGCGAGCGAAACGTTATAGCGCAGCACGCGGCCTGGAATTTACAATTGATTTTAAAACCAGCTAGGAATCGTTCAGTCTTCTTTCTACAAATGATGACGTATACTAAAATTGAGAGTCATTGGCTGATTTGTAGGGGTGTGCGAATATTCGAAAATTTCGAATAACGAATCGAATAGCATTCTATTCGATTCGGTACTCGAATCGAATAGTACATACTCGAAATACCGAATATTTTTCGAATAGTTTTCGAATAATTAGCGCCGATGGGAGAACCCCAAAACAATGAAACTTTGGAATAGTTAAAGGCCATTTTTCTTCTTTTAATCACTAAATTACCAGTATGCATGCAGCCCAAGCTTTAACGAAACTATCGACGCTATATTGATTACCGGATGAAGGCGTTTTTTTTTTGTTTTTTTTTATGAAAGCTCCATACTCACTCAGTTTTTACTATGCTGCCTCTGCATCGCATTAATCAGTTCCTGTCTTCATCTTGTAAGAACTGAAGGTGCACCTGCATTCAGCTTCACGAATAGCAATAGATGCAAGGGTTGTGTTTGCGTAAATTGTTCTTGCAGATACAGCTTTCAACACCGATGTCTACATGCCTTCAGTGCCGAGGACCATGTTGCGATGGCAGGTTTATGTGTTTCATTACCGCCTTAGCTGTATACGTAGTCTTCGGTTCAAAATTGTTTAGATTTTATGTCTCAGTTTTATTTAAAAGCAGGCGACAAAGCATCTGCAGTCACTGCTTTATTTCAACCTACAGTAAGAAAATATTTCGAAGGTTGTGGTCGCTGCTGTATACGAGCTTACCTCAGATTTCATAACTGTGGTATTTTGAGTCTGTTAAAAGTAAGCGCAATGCTCTTTGGTGGAAGTTCGTGAATATTTCTTTCAAAAAAAGAAAAAAAAAACGCTGCGGAGTTCTAGGACCGTTTTGAGAATGGTTGTCTTACTATTCGAAAACTATTCGAAAAGTATTCGATTAGTATTCGTATTCGATTCGGTGTCATCACTATTCGATTCGTATTCGATTCGGTTCCAAAATTCACTATTCGCACACCCCTACTGATTTGAGCTTCGTTAACTGCATAGCTACCGAGGCCGCCGTGGGAGGCCGCCACGTTTCCGCGCGCGCTATGGCCCCTGTCTATCGCGCGCTCGCGATCACAGTGAAAGTAAGCCGCGCGTATGAAAAAAAGAAAAAGCGCTGAAGGTCATGACGCGCGCCTGACATAATTCCTTTTTCCCGTGCCATCCCTCCCTACTTAGCTTCCAGCGCGCTCACCGGGACGATAGGAGAGAGAAAGCAATTACTTGCGTACGACAAAGCTATGCCACACCGCTCTTACTTGAAGAATTCTAAAGTCCATTCGTAAGGTAATAGACTCATTTAATGAAGCCATTTGATGGTTACTTGGAAAAGTATTGCAGGGCACCTTTAAGATGAGTACAAGCTCTGTTAATGAGCAGAGTCGTGTACGGCTGGCCCTTCGACACGCTCAACAAGAGCGAGAAGGTGCAGGAGAACTCAGTTATGAGAAGCTCCTATAAGGCAGCGTTCGGACTGCCGGTAGGCACGTCAACTGAAAAACTACTGGGGCTCGGCTTACACAGTGCGTACGCTGAACTAAAAGCGGCGGTACTCATATCACTAAGAGACCAACTGAGTCCCACCCCAAAAATTGGTCGGGTAAAGCAATAATCGCCAGAATAAGAGTCCCGCCGCACCCGCACTACCTAGATAGAGCACGCGCAGAAGTGCCCAAGGAAACCGGAATATGATTTCTGTTGCACTCATTCTAAAAACCATCCATCGGGAAGAACACGAAAAAGAAAAAAATTAAGGCAGCTTCGCACTAGCGGTGCCTGAAGGATGTGCGGAGCTGGGCAGCCTCCTTTGTTTTGCTTCGGTTTTCTCTTTCTTTCCTCCTCTTTTTGTTTGTTTCTCTTTTGCAGTTTCTTTTTGTCTTTTTTCTCTCCTTATTTCTACTCATTTATATATTTCTTCCTGTTTCTCCCTTAATTTCTCTCTCTATTTCTTGCTTGCGGCCTCTTTTTTTCTATTTTTATACGTGGTTTTGCCTGCGTTACGCCAAGAGATGGCAGCATACGACTGCCCGAACCCCTAAAGTGCTCCGCACGTAATAGGAGAACTGACAGAGTCAAATGGCTCAGGAGAGGAAGTCACATGAGGAGGTAACCTACGTTGATGCTGCCAGCAACAACTCGAAAAGGTACGTGGCTACGGTAGTAGATCACGATATGAAATTGGTCACGAGTGCCTCCCTTAAGATAAATTTCTAAACCACATCATAAGCTTTAAAAAGGAGCAGCGGAAGGCTCATCTCGCCAGCTGGCACCCAGAAATGCAATTCGCGTGACCAAATCAGGTCCACGGGGCGGCGAAAGCCAGTGCAGCCCTGGACCTAGGGCACCACCCAATTAGCTTTTAATTTCCCTTTACCACCTTCCCTGACATAATGTTTCTTCTTCTTCTTCTTCTTCTTCTTAGACAGCCAGCGTAACAGCCAACATAGTGGTTATGAGCGATGCAAGGCGCCGCCCTACGAATATGAACACAACTGAACAAAAAAAATTGGGGCAGGTACTCAACAGCAGTGCGAAGACTAAGAAAGCGGCGGAACTGGTGGTGTTGCCATTCTCTTTTCCTCCCCCTCACCCTCCCTTGCCTTCCCTACTACGTGCTGTACTATACCATACAAGTCAGCTCCACCAACGTGAAACCTGGGGAAGTGCCAAGTACCGGTGTTTCGCATAGGGACACGTCGATAGCAATGAGCGGACAGCGTCCTCTCACTGCTACAGACACCGTCGCAAACAGCGTCCAGTGTCCATCGCAGAAACGGGTTTTCCTGAGCCAACGCGCCATCTTATTTGCCACTCGGAGAAGCGCATGCGGCGTTGTCTGTAGCGGGCGATCGCGCGCTCTCGCGAGCTTTTCCTGAACAAACGCGTCGTCTTACTTGCCACTTGTTTTACCGTGACGAGCGACGACAGGAGATGGGATACGACGAAAGGAGACGCCGACAGCTCACGCGCATCAGGTGCTTCACACCTAAAATTGGCTCCTCTCTCTCCCTTCGTGAGGCAAGCACCATCTAAGGGGTACTCTCCGCGATGAACGAAAAGCGGGCGCGAAGGCTAGTGGACGGCGGAGAGTAGCAAACCTTGGACGAGAGAAAAGGGTGGAGAACGGTTGGATTGGGCGCATCTGACAGGCATTGCAAAAATAGAGGAGGCGTTAGTTAGGGCAGTTCACAGCCCAGCACCAACACGAGCACGCGCCACGCACCCCACGCGCGCCTCGTCGTCATCTATTCACTTTATCATCGGCGTCACCCTCCCGGCTATGCCCCACAATGCCTTCCTCTTACACTCACAGAAAAGATCGAGTAAAAAGTGCGTCTTTTTGTCCCACAGCAATAATCGTCATCTGGCTTGCTTGCGCTTCCTTTCTTGAAAACTCGGCGTTGGCCACTTTCCTACCAAGAATGCTAAGACGCGCTGATAGCGTACATGCCGTTCGTGACCAGAAAGTGCCGGGGGCGCAGCGATAATGCCATGAAAGAAGGCGAAATAAATGACAAATATTGTTGTCGGACAAAAAGACGGCCCTTTTTATTCGATCTAATCTGTGGGCGTAGAGGTGATGGCGCTGGCCCGCGGCAGCCTGCTTCCACTCCACGCCCACTACCACTAAAACGTAGGTAGCTGGTGCACCAAGCCAGCATACGGCGAGGTGTATGCAGGAGACCAGATATGACAGCTCCTGGTTTGAAGACTTCGATGCACCTACGCGCCCTGAAACTTTCAAGGTGTTGTAGGGTATCTTGCAAGTCCAAAACCATACCGTGGCTCAGACGCCTAGCTGACCATGTTCCCCGACCTCGCTCAGGCATGGTCCGGGCGCCTCAGGAAAGTGCGACCAGCACGTTGCCGTTGAGGATCAGCCACCAAGTGACATGATTCCACCACAGAAAGATTTCAGATGTGCACTGCACGGCAGGGTGCAGCACATGCCCGACGGTTTATGTTCGACTGCTTCTCCTCATACGTCTTGTTATTTGTCGTCGGCCATCTTATTTGCCGTATTCTTGTCGATGCCCTGTCCTCCTGCTCCTTACCACTCGTCTCGTCGTTCCCCTCATCGTCTTTCTCGGGACCGCCTCCTTCCTCGTCGTCGTCCTCTCTGTACAGAGCGGTGTTACCATCATCTTCTGGGTCCTTGTCATCGTAACCACCGTCGTCATCACCGGCGTCGTACATGCACAAAGTCACAAGATCTGCTATCCTAGCATCCACTTCGTCCTCCTTCATTTCGGAATCTTCATCCTTTGTTCCGCCCTTCGCCGTTACCACGTCTTCGAACTCCTCCTCCTCCTCCTTAGCGTCGTCTTTTTTAGGGGCGAAGCACCTTTAGCTCTCAGCGTGTCGGCGTGCATCGTGCATAGTCGTCTGCTGTCGGTACGGTCTATTTGCTTGAGCGCAAGAGAGGGTGTCACCGCTTCAACGCTCGCCGTGTGGCGAGAGAGCGAACAGCGCACGTTGACTATGGAAACGCTTTGTCTGCGATGAACGCTGAATAGCGAGCTCGCAAGGAACGAGAACGCGCCCTCGCCCGCGAGAGACAACACACGCAGGCAGCGTCTGCTAGCGAGTTTCGTGATCGAAAAAAACAGCATATCCACGGAGTGAATGATGATGAGTGGGCGAAGCTGCGGAGGTTCATCGGTAAACCGTGAATCTTCCGTGAATTCTGCCCAGTACATCATCACCGACGTGAGATCGGGCGCGTTTATACTAAAGGTTCGATGAGTTATGACGACTTGCAGCTCACTTTAATTTTACATGTACGCTGTGAATATTCATTGTTTAGAAAACCATTGCTTTAGAAAACATCTGGCGTCTTTCGTTAAGCAGCTGGCGTCTTTTCATTTTGCTTTAGAAACATCTGGCGTTCTTTCGTTTTGCCTTTACAAAACATCTGGCGTCTTTCGTTGGTTTGTTTCATCAATCAACGGCGTTTTGAACAAAATTTTTATTGTTTAATCACGCACAGGAGAAATCTCACCAGGCACTACCTTGGAGGTAAACAATGGCTGCTAATGGGAATGAGAGACAGAAGAAGTCGGCTTTTAGCTAACACTTACACTTCTACTTCTACTAACATTTCCTACTGGAACATGCCAATGGCTGCTAATGGGGAATGAGAGACAGAAGAATTCGGCTTTTAGTTAACGCGCACGCTGCGAATTTTTTATTGTTCAACAACGCACAGGAAAAATCCCCCACCGGCACCACCTTGGAGGTCAAAGCGTAAGACTGGTTACGCACTACGACTACTACGACTACGACTACGACTACGAGGGACGAACGGGTGCCGCCTTAAGGAGCTTCGCCCCTAAATAACCGACTGTTTGCGCTGCACAACCTTTCACCTGCCACCCTATTTATGTAGGCACAGTTAACGCACTACATTATCGTTCGCTGTCGCCTACCGTTGTACCTGGCAGCTTAGCAGCTAAGGTATAGCTCTCTTGCGCTCAAAGATGCAGGTTGAATTCCCGGACACACCGGCTACATTTCTATGGGAGCGGAATGCAAAACAAACTGTGTATGT
Organism: Rhipicephalus sanguineus; assembly: GCF_013339695.2. NCBI lineage: Eukaryota > Metazoa > Arthropoda > Arachnida > Ixodida > Ixodidae > Rhipicephalus > Rhipicephalus sanguineus. The sequence continues at coordinate 124,857,813 of NC_051179.1, read as the reverse complement.
AGATTCTGATGCATGTTACAGCACCGCTCCCCCCCCCCCCTCCGTCCACCGTGGTCGAAATCCAGCCGCCTTCACCGTTGCGGAACACTTGATCGTTTATTGTAATCTTGAGGTTTAACGTCCCAAAACCACGACATGATTATGAGAGACGCCGTAGTGCAGGGCTCCGGAAATTTCGACCACCTGGGGTTGCTTAACGGCACCTAAAGCTAAGTACGCAGGCCTCAGGCATTTTAGCCTCCATCGAAAACGTGGTCGCCGCGCCCGGGATTCGATCCCACGACCTGCGATCATTGATCGTGGCTTGTGCACGTAAAACACCTGCGTTGAATCCCAAAGAAAGCTGAGCTAGTCGGTAGAGTTTCGTCAGGAAATGAGGCGAGGCACGCAAATACGGACAGAAGGGAAAATAACCAGATTACACAAAAGCCAAACGAGAAGTTAATTATTCGTTTGAAAGTACAGACAATGGTCCGCCGGTCAGACGAGGTACTGTCGCAAGCAGCGCCTGTCGCCGCACCGAGTCTCTTCGCAACACATGAGGCCGGCGGGGCAGTCGTCGGTGCCGTCGGCGTTCACGCGACACGCGTCCGGCTGCCGCAGCAGGGACACGCATACCAGCCGGTTATGCAGCGGGCAGCGACGGAACCACGCTGGCGTAAACAAGATGAGAAGAAAATAGAGACATCAGAAACAGTGTACCCGACAGCACACGCACATCATTCGGCACTGTTTCTGAGACTGTACTCAAATAATTGATGCTGTAAGCTTTGCGAATGACGATGGGCGCTTCCTGGATCTTCGAGGAGCTAGATTACGCGTTTGCTAGCTTTCTTTTTTTTTTATCCTCCATGGCTGGCGCCACTTGATGTCAGTGGTTGGTTTATCACTTGCTTCAAAAGATAACGGGTGGCGTATTAATAAAGCAAGAAAAAATACAGTTAAGCCTAGCAAACGCGCCTTCGCACTGTCTGCAATGTTCCAGTCCGCGACAGTGATGGCGAATTTATTATTTTCAACATCTTGCATATACAGACGCGGCGAGTAACAGCTGAGTCGGTATTGGTGACGTGTTTTACGCGTACGTACGCACACCTGCCCTAATGGAGATCTGTGTACATGCGCTAAAGGTCGTTTGCGAGCGTTGCTATTCTATCCGGCACACGCTATCCGGAATTCTGCTACGCCTCTGTGTATAGTGGGATACCTGACAGACGAAAATGTTCTAACGTAATTGCTCACGTTTCATCGGTCGTGAAATGGTGGGAACCGCCAGTAGTGCCAACACCAGAATAGGAATGGCAAGCCGATGCATTGCCAAGCCAAGCCGAGAGGTCATCACAGGTGCTTAGCAATCGACAAAAGAAAGAAAGAAAAGTGGTATTCTCATTTAGCAGTGCATTAACCTGTCCATCGATTCTTTCACTAATTCATTCAAAACTTGAAAGCAGGGCACCATGACTTTGATACATGCAGTAATGTGGTACCTTGTAATAATTCGAGACTCTGCATTTGGAGCTTTTTAAGGAGCGCCAACTCAATGCATGTGGGCACTCTTGCACGACCCCTTGCTCAGTACAGTACAACCCTACAGCTAGTACTAAACGCCGAGGTGTCGTGGACTCACCATGTTGCTAATAAGGTGACTTTGAGGAAAGTGAAAAAAAAAACAAAAAATCCGCAATTTCTTTTTTATTTTTGAGAGCATAGAGGCAATTGTTTTCTGCGATAGACTCACAAGGACCGATTTGCTAAACAGCTTCTCTGCTAAAAGACCGGCACGCGCCGTTAAAATTACATTTATGGAAATGCAGGTGTTGTAGAAAGACCAGGATAGCAGCCAAGCACATTAATAGGTATAGATAAAGTAACCAGAAAGAAAAACAAAGCGTTAGTATGGAAACTTGATAGAATGAAGGATAAATTGAGACAGGAACTGGCGATTTCATGCTGGGAAAATTGATAAAGTGCGAAGCTATTGTTGTTATTTGAATAAGGCATACATTGTGTATACATGCATGACGTGTAGCGTGATTAATTTACGAAGCGCAGGAAAGATTGTTAAAACGAGTTTACTCTGGTGATCGCCATAGTGTGCCCGGTGTCCTGTCGCAGTTACTCATTTGTAAAAGTAGAATGGACTTTGTTTCAAGTATGAAAGTGCAAGCCCGATAAGTAATTGCAATGTTACGCACTATATCACAGTTCCCCAAGAGGGAAATTCTGCCGCATTTTTTCTCTGTTCAGGCCCATATAGTCTGTGGCCCACATTCCCAGTCACAAAAGTGTCTACGAGAGAGATGCTGCACCTGTAAGTACTGTACAGTCGATTCTCGTTGATACGATATTCGCGGGAACCTCACAATCAAGTGTATCATATAAAAATCGCATTATCCGTAATAAAAAGCTCCCGAAAAGTACGAAATATGTGTACGTGGTGAAGAATTAAGCAAGAAAAGTGCGCATGGCATCACAATTTCGAGAGGACCGGAAAATGAAACGTATCAGTAGACCGTATCCAGTGACAATTGAAAAAGTTCACGTAGCACCACGGTTTCAAGGAGATCGCCAAATAAAACGTATCATCCGAAAAACACACTATTCAAAGCAAGCTTGGAATGTATGACGGACCTTGAAGCACAGCTCTGGGCTGTCCATCGGGCCCGCGACGCGGCGGAGGGGCAAGGCCTCTCTGTCCCGACGTGGGAGCGGCCCGCTGCGCGCTAATCGCGCGTACAGAAGGACTGAAATGAAGTTGTTCGTCCATCCATCCAAGTGGTGCCGCGTAACACTTCTCTGCATAATGTGCTCTGTGGAGCAGCATCATTGGACGTCAGACAAACCGGAGCCAACGCACTTTTATTGAGCAACGTTGAAGTAGGCAGTCCATTGGCGCTGAAGTTTCTGCTGCAGAATCTGATCGGCTCCGGGAGTTTAACCCATAGTTGGTGCATAACACATAGTTAACCTGTATTTAGTCTCTACCAGGGAAGACGTTCGAAAGTTGAACAAAAAAATAGTGATGAGGCTTCGGTCGCTGCCTCTATAGCTGCTACTGGCCTACTATCGCTTACGACGCGATCATATTGGTACCTCGCCTAGCAGTGCACAAGTGCCTGCGCTAGGTGCAGCAGTAAACATGCTCGTTGCCATTGTTGTCTACTGGCAGCGCTCTGCAGTAGTATAGGGGTAGGGTACAAGATAGCAAGACGGAAATTATCTGAGATACAGACACGAGATATTAGCAGAGGAAATCGATTCAATACGAAACTCGCCATTTGCATGTTGAGATACTTCGATACATTAGTCAATTTCTTTATTAAGTTCCACCATTGCCTCTGTTGCAAGTTGGCAGTTTGCTTGCAGATTTTTTCCCCGGCATTCATGGTTTCTTCTTGCTTTAAAGGAAGGAACGGGGCCAGACAGATGAGGAGAACTGATTGCATTCCTTGTGTTCATCGTTTTGCTCCACTTGTTGTGTTTAGTGGAAGCAGAAAGCATGAATAACCGCCAAGTAGGCTAATGTATGGGTTTTCACCATTTATCTCTCACATGTAGGCCTCCTTAATTTGGAAAATGTCTACCAACATGTGAAAATGTTTGTCGACGTTCCAACAGGGTATCATATTTTCTTTGCATGCAATTTGGACAACGGTGCAGGAAGGTTTAAACGCTTGTACTAAGACGGACGTGAGCAGCCCCTGCTTTCACATTTCGAGTAGTATTAGGCAGCATAACAGCGGGTATTTAATGGTAAAACGAATAGGACTAGTAAAGCGCAATATAGGCACTCAGATTTACTGCTGTATCCGTTGCTGTTAGGAATAATGTGTGTATACACTGGGCAATGTATTTTGCATCAACCTGTTAGCTAGAACGGCAATGCGTTTCACAACTGCTGAGAATGCATTTTTCGAAGCATAAAGAGAGCAAGAAATGGTATGGTGTGAACAGCTGTGAACACTGGCGGATTTTATTTTTACGAAGATTCAATATTCCACTCAGCAAGTTCTATATAGAAACTAATTACTAAGAATTTCATAATTACCTTTACCACTGCTTCGGAGAAGCTATGTTATTCGTGTTCGCTCATTAAAAAAAATAAGCGTTGATGTGTGATCTGCTATAACGTTAAACGGGCTGAAATTGCTAATTATCCTCACATACCTATGGCAAAGGTATAGCTTATATCTTAAAATACACGATGCTTCGTACGATGTATCGGAGATACAGGCAGCGATACTCCACTTTCCGCAGGTATGATGATACAGACGCAAATACCTACATAGTATTTGAGTTAGTATCTAGGACGCATATATTTTCGACACTCTCCAGTGCTGTCTAGGCAGCTTTCGCGGAGTGTTTCCACAGTTTACAGTGGTGATAGAAAATTAAATGGCCGTGGTCGTTCATCGTGACACCTAGGATCGTTATGCAGAAGGAAGAGTCGCTAATGCCTGAAATTTCCAAGTGCACGTGCCTCGGAAGAGTTGGCGTGTTTACACGCTAAATAACAAGCGTGAACATCGCTAGTCATAGGCTTGACAACGCTCGGCGTGTAACTATTGGACGAGCGATGGCACCTAGTTCGCTGCATGTGAAGTGTTCCCTTATGCACTTTGTGTCCCTTAGCAGCCAGAGTCGGCGACGCTGGCGCGCAATATCAAAGCGTCGTGGAGCCATCTTGCGTGTGCAAAGTCCCTGTAGTCAGACTATGGGGTTTTTTGGTCTGTCATTCCGCGCACACAAATTTCTGCACGAAATTACGGCGCGAGGTGGTGAGCTCCGTATCTATACACAGGCTGGTGTTCCGTAGGATGGTGGGTATACATCGAAGATGCGTTCCGTGTGGGTGATACTTTAGAGAGCCAGTTATGGCTCCACAGCAAATGATTCAATAGGGGCTTCGCATCTCTATCAAGAGACTGACCGACGTGGGAAATTTCAATTATATGGGAGAGGCTCATTCACGAGACGTCAAGGTACGCCATTGCGGCTTTCGATTCCAAGCCTCCAGTGAGTGTCTTTTAGAAAGGAACAGATGACAAGAAGACCGAGATTATGCATAGCAATATTTCGCAGCGCTGGCTTTGCAACATAATGCCACGCCCACTTCTTGTCTTGTTTTGATGTATTCGGGTTTGACCGGCAGGGACGGTTATCAACGCTCGACGCTGTCTGCGAAGCAATGTTCGAGAAGCTTCACGATTGCAGTAGATCGTTTTGTTAAGATTGCGACCCGCACGCGAATGTTCCAGCTTTGTCTAGAGATAATGCCGCCACCAGCGATATTGCTGGAAAGTTCGATAGCGCCTGTATAAAAGCCGACGCGCTTGACCGCTTGTCAGTTGATCGACGGACGACGCCCTGTTCGCCGCTATCTTTGTACAGCGTGTATTGCTGTAGTTCGAGTTCTCATTTTCCGGCCACAAGTTCGGCCAAATAAACAGTTTGATCCTGCAAACGCTGACTGCTGTCTTCGTCGACGTCACGACCACGTGACATCTGACTACCTCACCCGTTACGCCGAGACAAAGGCCTTGCCCAAAGGCAGTGCCGCCGAGGTAGACAAGTTCTTCGTGGAGCACATCGTCTTGCGTCATGGCGCCCCAGAGGTCCTCATAACAGACAGAGGTATCGCCTTTACTGCGGACCTAACTCAGGCGATCTTCAAATACAGCGAGACGAGCCACCGCCGCACCACCGCCTACCACCCACAGACCAATGGCCTCACAGAGCGTCTAAATAAGACCATCGCCGACATGCTGGCCATGTACGTCGACGTTGAGCACAAGACGTGGGATGCTATCCTTCCGTATGTGACCTTCGCATACAACACGGCCGTCCAAGAAACGACGCAGATGACGCCGTACAAGTTGGTCTACGGAAGGAACCCGGCGACGACACTCGACGCCATGCTACCCAACGTCACCGACGAAGAAAATCTCGATGCCGCGGCTTACTTACAACGTGCCGAAGAAGCTCGACAGCTCGCCCGCCTGCGCATCAAGACCCAGCAGCACACCGACAGCCGTCGCTACAATCTTCGACGACGCTTCGTGGAATACCAGCCCGGCGACCGTGTTTGGGTCTGGACGCCGATACGCCGACGTGGGCTTAGCGAAAAACTCCTTCGGCGATACTTCGGGCCATACAAGGTTCTTCGACGCCTCGGCGCCCTTGACTACGAGGTCATCCCGGACGGCATTACGAACTCCCAGCGACGCCGCGCACGACCTGAAGTCGTCCATGTCGTGCGTCTTAAGCCGTTTTTTGCGCGTTAGCGAACCTGGGGACCCTAGTTTTTTTTCTTTTTTTTTTTTGCTTTGTTATTGTAATTTATTTGTGTATGCACTTGTTCTTTTTTCTTTTCTCTCCTATGTTCTTTCACAAGCATCAGGACGATGCTTTTTCAGAGGGGGGCAATGCCACGCCCACTTCTTGTCTTGTTTTGATGTATTCGGGTTTGACCGGCAGGGACGGTTATCAACGCTCGACGCTGTCCGCGAAGCAATGTTCGAGAAGCTTCACGATTGTAGTAGATCGTTTTGTTAAGATTGCGACCCGCACGCGAATGTTCCAGCTTTGTCTAGAGATAATGCCGCCACCAGCGATATTGCTGGAAAGTTCGATAGCGCCTGTATAAAAGCCGACGCGCTTGACCGCTTGTCAGTTGATCGACGGACGACGCCCTGTTCGCCGCTATCTTTGTACAGCGTGTATTGCTGTAGTTCGAGTTCTCATTTTCCGGCCACAAGTTCGGCCAAATAAACAGTTTCATCCTGCAAACGCTGACTGCTGTCTTCGTCGACGTCACGACCACGTGACAATAAAGATGGCCTCGACGACGTCATTGCAGCCTTCTGTACCAAGGGAACTAAGTCGGAATAACGTCCCAGCCAAAGAAGATAAGTAGTTGGTCTATATAAGACGCATATGAAGTACGAAACGAATATTCTAGCGCCTAAAATAAAAACGGGGGAGCAAAAGTAGGAGTAACGCTTAATTAAGGACGGATATTTACCGTGTTTGCGAGAGGTAAGTAGAACATTCGTTTTCCTTAAGTGTAATAAGTGCGAGCGGAACAGAGCGATGACTGCTTACCGGAGTCGTCTTCTTCTTCCTCGGCCACTTCCAGTTTGTGTTACTGAGATAAACGCCATTTACACATTCATTTGGTTGACCAAAACATGGCGGAAATTCGAGAAAAGATGGACGCGCAAAACTCAACAGTTCCTGGTGGTGTATATTTGAACTTACAAGAACCGTTTCCGCGTGACCTTCATGTTATAGGTTGCTTGCATTGACGCCATTCGAGCTGCGATATTGTAGCACCGAAGCAGTGACGGGTCGTGACGTAATGTGAATGTTATTGGTACGTAGAACGGGAGTTCTGTCGTTATTTTGGCGCAGAGGTGAAAAACGTTTCGGTCGCGTCTTGGCCACATTAAAGCGGGCAAACCGCAGCAGTGGATATGCTGCGTTTATGTAACTGTAGCTGCCTTGTTCTAAGCAGTGGAAAACTTTGTTCGTTTTGCTGCCAAGGAGGAAGAAACCTGTGCTTGCATTTAAATCTGCTCACACTAAGTTGGTGATTATTTCCTCTTGTTTTCGCAATGCCCTCAAAACATCCTGTGAGCACAGGGTTGAAGGTAGCTTAATCGGACAAGCTAAACGACTGAGAGAAGCCGGCTATCCTGCACCAGTACTGCCTGCTGTGGCTGAGGCTTTAACAGGCGATACGAGGTTGGGGAAGGCAGTGGGATGACGCCTACAGAAAATAAAACACAATGTAGCGGTCGTACCCTACTTGCACAGCCTCGAAATGATAGGTAGTGGAGCAGGAGTCCAGGTGCTATTTTCTGCCCCTGAGCGCCTCCGGTATCTATGTGGAGGCGCGACCACTTGCTCCACGCAGCACTGCAGACGTTTTGTTTAATGCATGCGCAATGTAGTTTATTCTATGCCCTTCTCGTGTGGTAAAGCGTATATCGAGCAGACTGGCAGGTGTTTGAAAAAAAGACTCAAGGTGCACTATTATTACGTCAACACAGCTCTTTCCGGCCATTTAGGGTTGCATTGCCGAGGTTGTGGGCGAGTTCCACGCTTTGAAGGTACGGCAGTGCCTAGCCGCTCATCCAACAAGATGACTAATAATCGAAGCTGCACGCATAGAAAAAAAAAAAACGCCAGGCCTGCGCGGATAGCGCAGCACAGTCACAGCGAAAGCTGGAAGAGCGGCATTTCTATAGCCCGGTATAAACTCTCTTGTGGGTACTAATACAAGTACGCTAGCAACGTACCCACTACGCCACAAATCATAATTTTTGTGAAGTTGGGAAGCACCCACCGCGACATTACTCGGCGTTCTGCGGAGAAGCGAGGTACCATCTGTAAGGCATCATGTGCACTTTGTTGATGCGACGGTTGATGATGATGAAGAATTATGGCTGAGCCCTTTGTAATGGGTTCCAGGCTTTAAAAGACCCACTACGTAATCCGCATTGTGTTACGCCCGGTCGTTATTGAATAATAATAATAATATCTGCGGTTTAACGTCCCAAAACCACGACATGATTATGAGAGACGCCGTAGTGGAGTGCTCCGGAAATTTCGACCGCCTGGGGTTCTTTAACGTGCACCTAAATCTAAGTACATGGGTCTCAAACATTTTCGCCTCCATCGAAAATCGTTATTGAACTCTCCCGCCATGCTTTATAACATACGTTAACGTGAGAAAGAGAGAGAGCGAATTAACTTTATTGAGACCCTCAGGAAATGGATCATGGGAGCCTCGTTGGCTTCCTTGGCAGCCAATAGAAGTGCACTGCTAGGAACCCACTACGCTATAAATGATCATAATTATTGTGAAGAAGGGAAGGAGCCACTGTGCTATTTTTCTTCATTCTGCGGGGAACCGTGGTACCCGCTAAATACCTGTAAGACATTATGTTCACTTTGTTGATGCTGTGGCTGATGACGATGAAAATTATTGGCAGATCCCTTTCTAATCGGTTGGAAGCATTCAACAACCCTCTCATTGCGCAATACACGTTGTGTAACGCCTGGTTACAGAATTCGCGTTGTACGAATCCTGGTTGTTATTTTACTCTTCTACCACAGTACATTACATATGTTAATGTGGTTCCTTCCCGACATCAAGCTAAAGGGTCTTTTCGCAAAGCGTTTTCACGCACCGGCATGGCTCTGACTAAGGTAGAACACTGGGCTCCCACGCAGAGGGCCCAGGTTCGAACCTCATTCCATCCCGGATATTTTTTCTTATTTCGTTTTTTTTTTTTCTTATTTCGAGCGATAGTAGTTACAGACACCGGCGGCGGCGGACAGCTACGGCGCCAAAAACGGCCCTTGTTGTGATCTCATAAGAGCTTTCGCTGTAAAACAGAATGGTGCATGTGTAAGCATGGCGTCACTAGCACCGACCGAGAAAGAAAAGCATTAGAACGTTTAACTGGGCAAATTGGTGTGATTCCATCTTGAATGAATATATTATGAATAAAATGAATTAAATGGACAAAAAAATTCGGCAGATCCCACGCACTGTGGGAATCCATGTAATGCGAAGCAGCCAGCAAAGAGCTGCATATATCGCCTTGTTTTTTTTTTTTTTGAGCCAAATGAAATCATTCATGCCATGGAATCTAGTCCACCATATATCACATGTTTGCCATGCACGCATGCATGCACAATCTAGTGTACGTCATGCCAATGAAACGCATATTCTGGTATATAAATGCATGACCTGTCATTTATGTTTATCACGCACTCGTGTCATGCCATACCACTTTTGGTATATATCACGTTAATAAAACGGCCGGAAGAGCACCATGACAGTGGCATGTAAATCATACCGTACATGACATGCATAACATAACTCGCATGTTAAGACCTCTCATTTATGTTCGTCATACAGTCAAATCGCCAATAACAATTTTGGTGTATATCAAAGGAGCGAAATGGCCGCGAGTTCACCATGAGTAGAGTATG